>NC_030422.2:11310099-11472599 GCF_001660625.3 Ictalurus punctatus | reverse complement strand
TGTCAAGGAATTTATTGATTAATGATTGTAAGGTTACTCTATTTTAAAAAGGGTTTTCAAATGATCCATTGGTTCTTAGTAATTTATTCACTGATTCAAAAAATGATTAATTTTTACAAAAGTAAAGATTCGTTTTGCGGCAGTTCTGACTAGTGTGAAACGGTGTACGTATACGTGTTGTTGATGGCGTTTTGCTACGGTTCCGCAGGCTGGGCCGACCTGATGCCCGATGTTCCGATGGACGAGAAACCTTCTATCTCAGGTTTCCCTGAAAATCCTGAAGTCAAAGTGCGGAAGCGCTACAGAAAGAAGAAGACCAAGCTGGAAGAAGCTTTTCCTACATACCTACAGGTACAGCCAGCAGTATTATCTAAATTTAAAATTCCACCTCCCATCCACGCCCATGTACACAAAGCTCCGCCTCCCAGAATCTCCATAGCTCGTTCACGCTAGTTAGCTTGCTAGCTTATTTTCCATAGTTCTGCTCGCCTAGCTTTAGCGCCTAGTTCACTCTTGAGCAGTAAAGATGAGGGTGGAGTTAAGGAAATGTGGGGGCGTGTCAATAGCATGACTGACAGGAGTCGATACGATCTACTTGCACAAAGCTAGTGATGATACTTTAAAGTCCACAAGCGTTCTTTTTTTACCACATACGCACGCACACACACACAAGCACACACACACAAGGGTTTCCGAAGGTATTGCTAGGCAACTGCTTAGCTAACCCGAGAGAAAGCACAGCTGGGGTTCGTACCCATCTAATGGAAGCTGACGTGAGGAGTCCACAGGGAACACGTGATGACGTCCTTCCTCCTCCTCCTCCTCCTCTTGCTCCTCCATCGCTGCTGCTGCAAATGGACGCCTGAAAGCCATGCTCAGCCATGACGAAAATGATCCAGCAGTCTAAATGCAGAAAAGAAGGGAGTGCGCTTAGAGGGCGACAGAAATTCTGAGATGCATTAAGCTAATACTAACTGTCAGCGCTAACTCTCTTCTTCTTTTTTTAAAATAAATGATTGAAAATGAAAGCTTTTAGCATTTACTGCTGCGACGGAACGAGTTTCCACAATCTGTCCATCCTTTAGCTTTATTATTTTTTTACTAATTGTGTGAATTTTACTGCAACTAACAAATACCTACGTTATAGCCACCACTTCAACATAACGCACTAAATCTGATGCTTAACTCAGTTCAGTAAATGTGGTATCAGGTGCTGAAACTCTCACAGTTAGTAGAAATGAAGCTAATCATTTAGCGCAAAGCACAAACCTGTTATGGACAGTGAAAAGTCACAGCGATATCGAAAACTAGACTGGGTTATCAGGAATATGAACATTTCTCTCAGATGTGTTAGTAAATTACAAAAATAAAAAGTTGTTCTTGTACTCGGTAGCCACGTTAGCATTTGTAGCTCCAGTGTGAAACAAAAGAACCAAACTTTTTTTTTTTTTTTTAAAGCTCCAAACATTTTTTTGCCGAAACAAGTTCTCAAGTAAAAATGTTCACTGGAGTGGAAATATTGTGAATCTCTAAAATGTGCGCTTTTGCTGATTTACGAATCCCAGTGAACACTGTTGCTAGGCAACTGTGGAAAACAAGTGCTGAAAATCCCCTTTCTGTGACTGGAAATGAAGCTAACAGCTTAGCTAGCTAGCACATAGCTGTTATAGACAACAGAAAGGCACAATGACGCAAAAAAAAAAAATCTAGACAAATCAATCGGGAATATCAACATTTCTCTCAGATCTGGTGTTAAATAACAAAAAAAAGACTGTGTTTGAATCCAATTACTGTTTAACTGTGTGCTGTTTTTGATAAGTTATGAATCTAAGACGATATTGTCGTTAGGCAACACTGTTGCTGGCAATCTCACTGTTACTGGAAATGAGGAAAGCTGTTTAGGTAGCACATAGCCATTGTGGACCACAGGAAATGCACAGCCACAAAGAAAATTAAACAAATCAGTCGTGAATGTCAGCATTTCTCTCAGACGTGGTGTTAAAATAATTTTAAAGAAGACTCTGTTTCAGTAAAATTGCTCTGTAATTATATTTAGCATCAACTGCTGTGTGTTTCATTGTGTAACTCATGAACATGGTTTAGCTAGCTAGCACGTATCCATTATAGACCTCAGAAAGGCACAATGACGCAAAAAAACTAGACCAAGCGATCGGGAATATCAACATTTCTCTCAGATGTGGTGTTAAATTATGGAGAAAAATCTTCCTTTTTAGTAAAATTACTCTTCAATTACAGTTAGCATTAACCGGAGCATTACTGTACATGTGTGAATGTAATAAACATCTCTTTAATCTCTGTATTCTCACTGTGTGTGTGTTCATTCTAGGAGGCGTTCTTTGGTAAAGACCTTCTGGATAAGAGTAAGCAGAGCAGGCAGGAGACCACGGGCCTGTTAGAGGAGGATAAGAACAGGAAGCAGCAGAACCCTGGTGTGCTGAAGCTGCCCTCGAACCCCTCACTCAGCACATCAACACCACATCCCAGTAAAGCTGCAGCACCACGTAAGACACGCGCATACTTTTTTTTCCCATGAGGTCCTAAATGTAGGTGCACGTTAATAAGTTTGGCTAGGATCCGAGAAAACGGCCTCCTTTTATTGATTCAGTACGGCTTTCTTTTCCGTGTCACACGCTGGGTTTTGTTTAAAATGCATTTACACCTATGGCTTCGTTCATATCTTCGTTCTCAGATTAGGTTAGCAAAGCGAGCTAACCGTGCTAGCTCACGTACGCTCACCAGAGGCGCCAAAGGTGTCTCCAAGCTGTATTTTCCTTCAAAACCTCTCTATTAAACCTCTTTATTTAATGAGAGGTCGTTTGTATATATAACGGGGACTAACTAGAGGTAGGAACTGAAGTCGTGAGCGGGGAACTGAAAAAACGTTGGACGTCGGCCTCGAGCCACGTGCTTGGGTTTGTCGCTATGTCTGATCTGCGTAGAATTGTGAAGAGATGTCACTTTTGAAAGCGTTCAAATATTTCATGTGGGAATTTCGTCTTAAATCCGCCGGTTTTATCGGCAGGGAGTTGCGAGGAGCCGCTGGTGGATCTGTCCGAGGTGCTGAAATCAGACACCGATCTTTTGGGAATGTTGTCTGATAACATGGGCAAACAGAGCGAGGAGTCCGGTAGGCCAATCACAGTCACTCTGACATCATCGTATTACTGCTGTAGCTCTGTCCCGCCGAGCGCTGTGTTTTCCTTCTTCGCTCGCTCTCACTCGATCTGTTTTGGGTTCTGCATGCAATCCGTTTCACTTTAAAGTTATTTTAAGGTTTATCTCCTAAGTTGATTTCTTTCTTTCTCTCTGTTTTTTTTTTCTATACCTCATTTCTGGTTTATTTCTCACTCGTTGTGTTTGGTTTGGGTCCCTGTAGGTCTTGATTTTTGCCCTTTCCAGGTTGACTGCTCTCCCTCTCCGTTTGGTAAGAGCTTCAAAGCCCAAATCATGTTTTCCAGCTTGTTTTTTTATTTGATTTTTTTTCCGTTTTTCTGTTTAAAATCATTTTCTAAGATGTGCTTTTCTTGATTTTCCTACAATGCCTTTGACCAATCTCTGAGTATCCTTACTGACATTAGCACTGTTTGTTCAATTACAACTGCTCAGTTAATGCTAATTTCTAACTGGACCCTTATGAAACTTTCGGTGTTATGCTAGCCTCAAGTGATAGTATTTCTAGTGAAAGATACAGATGTGTGATATGTATATTAGATATATCATGTATGGACATCAGACTGGTAAGTAGAGGGCAGGAAATTTGTCTTTTGGTTCAGAAAACATGGGTTGAAAGTAAAAAATAAATCGGAATGTAGGTTGTATAGTTTGGGAATTAAGGTCCATGTCTAGCATTGTCTAAAAAACATATGTGGGTAGTTTAGTCTGGAAAATGCCAGACAGTGTATATATAAGCGGTATATGTTTTGAAAGTGTGGTGTGTAAGTAGTATAGTCTGGAATAAAACAATATGTAGGTCATATAGTCTGGAAAATATGGAATGTAGATACTACTGACTGGTGTAATGTGCAAAATGCAGATTGTAAGCAGTATAGTCTGTTAAACAACTGTATGTAGTTAGAGTAGTGTATAAAATACGGTATGTGTGTAGTGTAAAAAATACAGTATCTAGGTAGCATAGAGTATAAAATACGGTATTTAGGTAGCCTAGTGTATAAAATATGGTATCTAGGTAGCGTAGTGTATAAAATACAGCATGTAGGTTGTCTAGTGTATAAAATACTGTATCTAGGTAGCATAGCCTGGAAAAAGTGAGCTGAATTTATGACACATGAAGAAATTTACAAGATGTGAAATGCATTGGCCTTCAAAATAATTCTTATTAGAACGGTCATAGCAGAGCAGTCCATACCCACATAATAATTTACACAGTTTCATACATTCATTTAAACCGATATACCCCCTTCACTATGTTCAGGTTGATTTAGTTAAAGTAAGCATTAACATTAATGTTCACAAACGACTCTACACTCTGAAAAGCGTAGCCAAGGACACTCCATTACCAGCCAAAACAAGAAAATCTGTTCTAGAGGGTACAGGCTCTTAAGCAAAGAGCTGGCCTTCCACATTCAGGCTTTCAGCTTGGCAAAGAATAGTCCTGTTTGTCTGTTACAGAGCTATAGAAGGCCTTGGCTTCACAAATACCATGGATCAGTCTGCAGCGTTGGATTTCAGAATGGGCCTAGCTTTTATTTTATTAACTTCACTGAGATATTATTGACAGTTGGAGCCAAGGTTTTATGTCTTCTGGCTGACACTTTATATAATATAATCCATCTCAAGGTTTTTTATTGTGTCACCAGAATTCATTATAGTTCCAAACACATCCCAACACCCCACCCACGACCCCACACCCCCCGACAGAAGCCAGAAGTGAAAATGAAATAATGCGTGCGTTAAGACATTCAAAGTTGTCATTTATTTCATTTGGCAGACGTTTTTTTCTTTTTTTTTTTTGTCGATCCAAGCAAGACCGAATCCAATCTAAGCATTCAGCTGAGCAGACGAGAGCTGAGGGCTTTGCTTCCTGGCAGTTGTGCAATTTGCCTTCTCAACCTTCTGTTCACAAGTGCTTTATATTTATTCGTTAACTACCGTAATTTTCGGACTATTGAGCAAACCTGAATATAAGCCGCACCCACTAACTTTAAAAAGAAAAAATTTTTTGTACATATATAGGCCACACTTGTCTATAAGCCAGAGGTGTCCACGTTGTAACATGAGATATTTACACAGAAAGATGTTACACAAAGATGTTTTTAAACTTTTAATTAAATACGTACCGTAAATGCTTTTCTCCGAACAGTGCCGTTAACACGGCTGGTTAAAAAAAATAAAAAATACAGTTGCCTACAAGGAAAAGTCATTGATTGCAATCTTCATCTTCTTCCTGCGCACTAAAACCACTAAAGTCGTCTTCAGTGTCGGAATTGAACAGCCTCAGAATTACTGGTACTTCGTCACACACTTCCTCAGTCTCTCTTTCGTTGTCGCTCTCAATGTCACTTACATCTCGAGGCAAATTCGCCCTTGAGCTTGTGCTGTCCTCTTCATCGCGCAGCAGTCCAGCCTTTCAAAACCCATTGGTGATGGTAGATTTTTTGACACTGCTCTACGCTGTTAGGATCCAAAGGCAGACTTGAGCAAAAGTTGCTCTTCGCATGATATTTCCTTCTTCGACAGCCAGATCGATCGCCTTTAACTTGAAAGCTGCATCATATGCATTTCTTCGTGTGTTTTCCATGCTGAGGGTGTGTGCATGAAGCACAAAATGACTGATCTGAAGAATTTAGTGTGAGTGCGTGTGATTTAATTCGAACAGTTTCATTGGTTCACTGTGACCTGTTCGGTAATTTCATTGGTCCGACGTGACGAGGCTAAATGTTTTGACGGCATGAAGCTCGTTAGCCCGTAAAAATCCATAAATTAGCCGCATCATTGTTTAAGCCGCAGTGTTCAAAGCGTGTGAAAAAAGTAGCGGCTTAGAGTCTGGAAATTACGGTATTTAATTGTTGTAGTGTTGCACTAAGCTGATAATTTAGTTAAAGGCACAATTTTTTTTCTTTCTGTATTTATTTAAGTTTTACCTCAGGTAGAATCAATCAGCCAACACATACTTGTAGTTTTTAATCAATGCAACTACATTAGCCTCATAGCTAAAGTGGGACATATAGCACATTTTAATTGATTTCGCCAAATTATTGCTTTAATTTGTTGTTATTCAAAATTGTATTGGTCTAGAAATTCTAGTAAGGCTTAATTTATTTTGCTTCTAAAACATAATATTTATATGGACAGTTTATGGTTTTGTGATAAAATCTCTATCATATATATTTTTAATATAACTTTGATATAATTCCACTGCTTTCAGTACAATTTGGTATAGGGTATTAAAAGTACATATGGAGTATATATCAGAAAATGTAAATTTTAGTAACACAGTCTGAAAATAACGATATGTAGGTAGTACAGTCCAGAAAATATGGTATGTATGAAGTATAGTTTGGAAACTATGATGTGTAAGTAGTATAGTGTAGTATAGGCCAGAAAATGCAGTATGTAGATTGTCAAATATAGTATGTCGTATATTAGTGTAGTCTAGAAAGTACAGTAGGTACTATTGTCCAGGAAATGTGACGTGAAGGTCTGGAAAATATATTATACATGTGATATAGATTGGAAAATATGACTTGTAAGCAGAAAATTTGGTATGGTGGTAGTATAGTCTGGGAAATACAAGATATTTAGGTAGTAATGTCTGTAAAATATGGAATTATACAGTCTGCTGACTAGAGTAAGTAGTGTGGTCGGGAAAATGCAAGATCTAAGTCCAGAAAATAAGGTATCGTCGGTACATTAGTATGTATTGGTATATAAATAGTCTGGAAAATAAGATATGTAGTAAGTATAGACCGAAAACCATGATGTCTGACTGTGGTATAATTTGGAAAATTAGAATGTAAGTAGTGTAGTCTGGGTAATAATGTGTCTAGGTAGTATAGACTGGGAATTATGGAATGTAGATATTATAGAAGGATAAATACAGAAAGTAGTATGATCTGGAAACTGCTGAATATAAATAGTTTAGTCCAGAAACTGGTATGTTGGTGGTATAGTTCAGAACATTTGATGTAGTATAGTATAGTCTGTAGTATATTGGTATTTTCTGGTACTGTTGTTGGGAAATGTGATATAAGTCTGGAAGATATAGTATATAGGCAGTATAGTCTGGAAAATACTGCGTATGACTAGAATGGTTTGGAAATACGGAATGTAGACAGGATTGTCTAGACAATTTGGTATTGTCTGGAAAAATATTGGTTAGTAGTTTAGTCTGGGGGGAAAATTATTAAGGTAGTTTAGTCTGTATGGAAATATGGAATGGTACAGTCCTGTGAATAGTATAACCCAGATAATAAAGTATGTAAATAGTATAGGCCAGAAAATAAAGTATGCAAGTAGTATAGTGCCGAAAAAAAAAGTACGCAAGTAGTGTAGTGCCAAAAATGAAGTACGTAAGTAGTGTAGTGCCGAAAATGAAGTACGCAAGTCGTCTGGTGCCTTAAATGAAGTACGCAAGTCGTGTATTGCCGTAAATGAAGTACGCAAGTCGTCTGGTGCCGTAAATGAAGTACGCAAGTCGTGTAGTGCCGAAAATGAAGTACGCAAGTCGTGTAGTGCCGAAAATGAAGTACGTAAGTAGTGCACTCAGTAAATGTGATGCGTAGGTTTTACAGTTCAGAAAATTTATATAAGTATTACGGACTAATTTTTAACTATTTATAACTGTTAACGCACAGTAATAACCATTAATAATATCTCTGAAATAACGTTAAAACCCTTAATCTTATATTTTGTTAGAACTTTTAGATTCCACTGATACAGGGAGCATTATGTGTTTCTTTTTTTTCCCCCTGCAGCTGGACTGGACGTTGCTCCTCTTACAGAAGAGGCTTCGGTTTCTTCTCAGTCAAACCAGGGACGGGTGTCTCATCAGGACGAGCCGCTGGACGGCATCCTGAGCCCCGAACTGGACAAGATGGTGACGGATGGTCAGTACGTTCGCTTTATACTAAGAGGAATTTTGACGTGTGTTTAAGAGCAACACTAAAAGCAGATCCCTTTTCTTTTACAGAATCCATTCTGAGCAGACTGTATAAAATACCAGGTACGTCTTCTTTCAGTTTTCACGCTTTTCTTGTGATGTCGATGTGACGTTTGTTTGTTTATTCACAAACACTGGCTAAACTAGCTAAGTTGCATCACACACTCTGACAGGCAGTGTATGTAACATTCTAGTTAGCTGGATTTAAACACGACGTCTGCCGAATGTAGCTAGCGAAATTTAGCAGAATTATGGGAATACTTGAAATTGAGCAACAGTAATGCTAGCTTTTTGTAGTTTAGCTAATTTTGCTAGTTAGATAGGTGGATGTTGCTAGTTTGTATGTTACACACTGCATGTGAGGTTTGATTATGGGTTGCTTGCTGAATTTGTACTTAAACATACTAGTAGAATGTTTGATATCTCAACAAATACTCAGATTGCATTGAAGAGTTGATTAGCATAACTAGCTAAACAAATGCTAGCTTTCTTTAGTATATAGTTAGTTGGATAGGTGGCTGTTGCTAGTTCATTTGCTAGCTAAATTTAGTTAGAAATATTTTTAATCGTTCAACAAGTAATTTCCCAGATGATTTGAGTAACGTAGCCAGTTAATGAATGCTAGCTTTCCACAGTTTAGCTCATTTTGTTAGTTGGATGTTAAACTTATTCAGTTTTTCCGGTTGTTTTATGTGTTATGTCAGCTAAGAAAATTTAGCTAAACAATGGGAATAAATTATTTTTTTAAATTTCAACTTTACCCTCCATTCAAGAGCTGGCTAATATACCTAGCTAGGTAATGCTATCCTTTCATAGCTGCTAGTTCATACATTAAAATTGTCTGCTTGTCAGGTCATGTTAAATTTCGTCAGCTAGCCAAATTGACCTAATCTATGGAAATACTCAGCTTGTGTTTCCATGGTTTAGCTAAATGTAATAGTTAACATTACAGATAAATTTTTTTTTTTTAAGTGTAAAATCTAGTATGTGTTGTGTTGTGCAGATGCGCTGTATGTTATAACGGCTTATCTCCTCACAGAGCTGGAGGGAAAGGATGTTGAGGACCTCTTCACTGCCGTGTTGAGCCCCAGCACCACCCAGGCCACTCAAGCTCCTCCCCAAACCCAGGGAACACACACTATACATGGGCATCCAGGACAGGGGCCCCCGCCCATCCAGATGAACTCAGGTATGTCACTTGGGCCCCATCATGTGCATCGAAGCAGCCCGATTTAAAGATTAACATGAATCCATGAGAGTCATAACATTTGCACAATTGTGCGTTTATTGTATTTTTTGTGTTTTTTTCCCCTCCCGTTAATCCCCTCCCGTACACACCGTGTTCTTTAGCAAGGACAATCTGGGACGTTTGTTAATTTGATGGATACTCCGAATTTACACATAGTAACGTGTGTAGTATTATTAATATTGCAATTTATTTTTCCCCCCTCTAGGAATGTTTCCCAGAATGCCAGTGATAAATGGACTGATGAACCCCAATCAGCAGTTCCCTCCATCACAGATGGCTCCCGGAGTGGACGTGGTGCGAAACTTCCCTCCCATGCAACGCATGCCTTTTCCTGACAATCTGAGGTGAGCATGGACACGAGGGACAATCTCGGGTTTCACGTTTAAGGAAATCTTTAAAGGACCGTCTAAAATTTGATACCTACGTATTGAACGGAGGTCAGGTTTTTTTACTTATTTTTTCGGGGCCACCCTGATCAAGACTTTGCAACAAAATCTCTGACATCCACTAACTGGTATTTCTGGAGCTTGCTGTAGATATCTGTACGTGACGCTGCGAGATTGTGTGTGTTGAACAGGGACAGGAAGTTTGGTCCGATGTCGCGGGATGCAGCGGCGCCGTGGTCCGCCACCGGTCCAGGTCCGAGTCCCTCTCCTGCTCCGGTTCCCGGTCCGGCTCCTGCAGCCGAGGGAGAGACAGATTCCTTATCCACGGCTCAGAAGAGCATGCTGAAATGGGAGAAAGAAGAGACTCTGGGAGAACTCGCTACCGTCGCCCCAGTCCTCTACACGAACGTCAACTTCCCCAACCTCAAAGAGGAATACCCAGGTGGGTGTGGTTTACTCGGGTAATAAATCATAATTCAGCCGAATGCCTCTTTATTATTGTTTTTTTTTAAAGATTGTTGAAATTTATTCTGCAGATTGGCAAACACGAGTGAAACAAATCGCCAAGCTGTGGAGGAAAGCAAGTTCTCAAGACAGAGCTCCATATGTGGTATAACCTTTGATTGAACCTACTCCGTTCTTTAATAATAGAATAATAGCCATTGTCCATTTGAGGACTCTTTGCACTGGCGCCGCGTTAACCGCTCGACTGGATGTATGTCGCTTACAGCAAAAGGCTCGGGATAACAGAGCGGCACTACGCATCAACAAAGTCCAAATGTCTAACGAGACGATTAAGAGGCAGCAACAGCCACAGACCTCGCAGCCTTTGGAAGTGTTTGATCCTGCTATTCCTCCTCTGGACCCTGAGCTTCTGTTCAAGGATCCTCTAAAGCACAAGGAATCTGAGCAGGAACAGGAATGGAAGCTGAGACAGGTAAAGCCATGCTGGGCAAACACATTTAAAAACAATTTGAGAATTGCTCGGCATGTTACTGAACTGCAAAACATTCACCTGCTTCTCTGTTATTAACAGACAGCAAACAAATTAGTTTTTTTTTCCTTATCCGTAAAAAATAAGATTATAGGCTATGCCTAGGGTCTTGTTAAGGGACTTACGGCTAAGGAAAAGGCTGCAAGGCAGGTGGAACGTGGCTATGTATAAAAAGTGCCAGCATATTTTGGTCACCGCAGGGCGCTTAAAAAAAAAGGCTTCAGAAATGGCACCGAGTGATGTCAAATGCTTATTTACCTCCTGACTGATCAGGTCACTGCTCAAGGGACCAGCATGAAAATAAAACGTAGAGGACAGAGTGCTGGTGAAAAATTTGTCCTGTTAGTGAGCAAAAATGAGGAGAAAAAACAGTCGTTGCAAAACTGAAAATATAAACCACATCCATATTTTTAGGATGCTCATCACGGGGTACGTGACGTGATGTCTGACTTTTAACTCTCTTCAAAAAAGCTCTTGATTTTCTGCCTCCAAAGCTATAGTGACGCGAAACAACCTCCCTGTCACAAAAAAAGCAAGCTAGGCTAGATAGTTAGTCGGTACTATGGAGGACTGGTTAGAGCTTTGTTTTTTTGTTGGTTTGGCACAAAATTTGTACTAGAAATCACTCTGACCAGCCCTTTTTTCTGAGTGTGAACGCACTCTTAACGATCCAGTGGAACTTCAATGAACTCTAAAGAATGTGACTTGTTCTTTTTTCTCCCATGTTTAAGTATTTCTTGGAAACAGCCAGTTTAACAAAATGTTAGATTTCTGACTGCCTTTCACACGTTATTGAATATTAAGATGTTAAATTTAAAACGAGTACTGAAATATATCAGTTCAACAGTTCCTTTATCGATAGTTACGGAAAAGATCTTGCTTCCTAATCTGTCTTGTTCATTAAGCGTAGAGAGTCATTTTTGTTTCTGCTCGGTCAGTCCAGAGACGGGCATGAAGTCTGGAAAATCCATTTCACTTAAAGCTTGTTTATTTTTTTATCACTCCATTACCCTTATGTTCTTATTATCTTCTCATCAAACCCAATCTGCTGAACAGCAGCAAGTGGGGGAAAAAAAAACGTACTGTGTGGTTGATTGCTTTCTACAGCTGTTGTAGATTAACAGTCATGGAAACTCGCTTTGCTGTAAAGGTTTCAGTTAATTGTATTGCCATGCGGCCGTGCTTCCGTTTTCTACCAATTAAGTGCACTTTTTTATGACGAGAGGACCGTTTATAATTTCTCTTCCGCACAAATAATATGAGGTAGGATTGATCTACCGTGGATAGGCTGAAACGGTACATAATTACAGAAAGTGTTGCGCTGTTTCGTTGGAAATACTCACTTTAGTGGCCTTCATGCTAAGATTCAATGAATCGTATTTGCTTGCTTTGGTAGATTTGTAGAGAGTTAGGTCTTTCGTCCATAGTTGCAATGATTTCCAAAGCATCCATTTTTAGTAGTCTGAGTGCACAAATAATTTTGCCTGTATTTAGCAAATGTTTTGTTTTATTGCAGCAAATGAGACAGAAAAGTAAGCAACAAGCCAAGATCGAAGCTACGCAAAAACTTGAGCAGGTGAAGAACGAGCAGCTTCAACAACAGCAACAGCAGCACCTCAAAGGAGGTCAAGCCGACCTAGACGGCTCTGGTAGCCTCCAGAGTCCAGCTTCATCACAGTCCAGCAACGGGGAAATGTCTCCTATGCAGGCCACTTCCAAAAATGGGTTCTCTAAACCACAAATCCCAGGAACTACCACGGCGGGTTCTCCAGATGACGTCTTTTTACGTCCACACCCTCCACCCTTGTCTTCAGGATCTCAGCCACAGTCCCCTCAGATGTTCTCTCCAGGCTCTTCTGGTTCTAGGCCATCATCACCCTGGGATCCTTATGCCAAAATGGTGGGCACACCGAGACCACCACCGGGTGGCCCGGCTGCCGTCCGTCGGAACTCTGAATCTGGGAAATCGCCAAGGAGTCTCTCTGAGGAGCGTGGGAAACCTTCTTCAGGTCATGAATCTATCGGTTCACCCACAGCCCTTAATGTTGATCCATACGCTAAGCCTCCAGACACGCCAAGGCCTGCAGGTCCAACAGACCCCTTTCTCAAGCCTATGTGCCCTCCCCGGGTGGGTCAGCCCGTTGAAGGGAGACACATAATCGGTTCTCCGGGACACGATCCATTCTCCAGGGGAGCAGTGAGAAAGGAAGCATATCCACGAATGCCTCCTGGCAAGTTGATACTTTCAGATCCCTATGCCCGCCCTCTACTTGCTCCCATCCCAGGAAGTAATGAATCTGGGTCTGTCCAGCCCTTCAAAACCCCCATGCCACCACCTCAGCCTCAGGACTCAAACGCAGCCATGCACTCAAGAAGACCAAGTGGGGATCCCTTTGAAAGACCAATGATACCCCCTCGTCCTGCAGACGTTTTTGTGCAGGGTCAACAGAATGACCCATACGCACATCCTCCACTTACTCCACATCCTGTGATGAATGAAGGCTTTGAGAATCAAGCAAGAGTTACTCGGCAACCTCAGCCTCACTCTTTTACACAGCCTGGGCCAATGGCACATCAGTCCACTGGAATTCCGTATGCACGTACCCTCTCGACCTCTAGACCAGATTTCTCTCATTGTGATCCTTTTGCTCAGTCTCCATATTCTAATCCATATGCTCGAATGCCAGGAACTCCTAGACCACATGACCCCGAACCTTACTCTCGCCAGTCTGCTGCATCTCATCCTGTCATGATGAATCAGCCTTCCCAGCAAACACAGAATCGCATGCAGTCACCCATGTCGTTGGATCCTTATGCACAGCCACCTGGGACACCACACCCAGGGGTACCAGAAAGGTTCCCCAGACCCCAAAATTACCAAAGGAATCAAGACCCATTTAATCATCCCCCTGCAATGGCTCGACCAATAGGACCTGACCCTCATGCTCAGCCAGTAGGAGTCACTCAGTCTTTACTCCATGATCCATTTGCGCAAGGCCCTAGGACACCTCATCCTGGAGGTGCAGCACAGGGTATACGACCAGGACCCATGTCCACTCAGGATGCGTTTTCACCACCTCAGGTCTTGATGCAGGATACGTTTGCCAGTCCAGCAGTTCCAGGGTCTCAGACTCCACGACACCCCAGTCTGGCAGATGAAAACAGTATGTCTCAGTCTCCGTCTAGTCAGCCAAGCCGGACTCCAGTTCATGACCCATTTGAACAGGCACCCATGAATCCTCACCCTCAGTTTGCAGAAAACAGGGAGCAACAAGGGTTGGGACATAGTACTGTAGCAATGGGACAACTGAACACAGATGTTCAAACTGTTCCACTTGCAGAAGCTGAGGAGAGGCTGAGACAGGTACAGTATGCCAAATATCACATTTGAAGAAATTTAAATGGGTTAGCTGACTTTTCTTGGTGTAATTAGCACAAACGTGATATAACACAGCTATACCGTAATGAAAGGACAACGAAGATATTTCTCGATATTTTCCGCATTTACTTGGTATCTTGGTATTTTAGTCATTTTTGTTTACAGAATATGTTCATTTCTGCACTGTTTTGGTTATAGCGTCAGCGTATTCGAGAGCTGCTTCTCAGGCAGCAGCAACAAAAAAGTGCCATTCGTCAAGAAAAGAGCCCACAGGAGCAGCCGGTGCCCATAACTCCAGGAACACCTCAACACTGGAGTCAAGACGCACGAGGTCAGCAAAATGACATATTCAACCGACCACCTCCACCATATCCTGGTCCAGGAGCTGTGAGGGGCCCTCAGAGATTCCATGGACCATACCCAGGAGATCAGCGAGGCTCTTTTCCTGATGGGCAATTTCCAAGACCCCAGTTTCCTGGAGACACAAATAACCTCAGGCAAACAGGACCCAGGTGAGTATAAGGGAATTTTAACATAACATACTATATAAAACAGAGAGTGATGGAAATTATAATAATTATTTAAAAAATTTCACCAATTGTAGGTTGGGCTTTCCCTCTGGTGTTCAAGGGCCAGTTTTAAGACCCCCCATGAATCAAATGCAAGATTCAATGATGGAAGGTCATCCGCAAATGAGAAGGTCCATGTCTATAGATCTGGGGAAGTCCTTAGGAGGCAACTCAATGGGACTTCAGCCTTTACCACCTCAAGGCATGCATATGCAGCAACACAATATCATGGGACAGCCTTTTATAGAACTCAGGCACAGACCTCCTGAGAGCAGGCTCCGGCTTCCCTTTGGACCTCCTGTTATGCAGGGAAACCGAATGGAATCACCCTCACAATTTCAGCGACCTCCAGGTTTCATGAGTGGACAAGACATGGGCTATTCGAACAATCAGGGTCCTAAATCTGTGGATTCTAGCATGAGTCAAACTCAGGGAGTAGGTGCAGACATGCATGAGACAATAAGTATGGACAACTTGCATCAGTCCAGTGTTCCGATAAGAACCGGGCAAATTCCACTCATGAGGTCAATGAGCCAACCTGCTTCAAACGAGACTTTTAGTGGAACCGTCCCATCAAATTTTCCTGCATCGTCTTCCGGACCATCAAGTGAGGTTGATTTACCCATAAATGAAGGATCTGAGGAGAAAATTGATGCGGATGAATCAGCTGTGAAGGACCTTGAAGATGTGGAGGTGAAGGACCTAGTAGATACAGATTTAGAGAACCTAAATCTTGATGCCGATGATGGAAAAGATCTGGATCTGGAAGCTAATGACCTGCACTTAGAAGACATCTTCTTGACAGCTGGGAAATTTGATATAATTGCGTACACTGATGCAGACCTAGACCTTAGTGAGGATTTGGATCTCAATGATCCCATTGATGATCACAGCGACAGCGCTGACCTCCAAAAGGAGCAAGATGAGAAAAAGCCTGAGAGTCCAAATGATGGATCCTTATCTTCTGATTCCACCTCTGCAGAAGGAAAAGCTGAGGACAAACCCGAGCAGTCGTTAGATAACATCAAAGAGGTTGATAATCAGGTTTCTTTGAAATCAGAAAAAGATATCAAAACTGAGGTCAGTGGTGGTTCACAAGAGAATTCTTGCAAAAATCAAATAACAAACACTCCAGTTGTTAATCAGGAAGACTTCAGAGGTAGCACGGATGCCGTTCCAAAACCTGGTGTTCACCCTGATTCCACTCCAGTGCTATCTAGCTTACTTGTCAACGTGCCTCCAGATAATAAACCACATAAACAAGAGAACTGTGGTCAGCAAGTGACTCTTCAGGAACCCAGCCTACAACAGGCACTTAATTCGACTCTGCTGGATCAAGGAGCCATATCCGTACAAGGAATGAATTCTGGCCTCGTAGACCAATCAATGGTTTCTGCTCAAACCGAGGGTCCATTAGACGTCCATTCGGGTTCCATGCAGGATCAACCCTCAGGTTCCGTGTTTGGAGTGGACCAAAAGGATGCTCTGCTTTCGGTAGAACAACCTGGCATTCTTCCTCAGGCCCAAGCCATGTTGTCCCAGCAGAATCGACCACTGCTACTAGAGGAGCAGCCTCTCTTGCTGCAAGATCTTCTGGATCAGGAGAGGCAGGAACAGCAGCAGCAGAAGCAGATGCAGGCTATGATCAGACAGCGGTCCAACGACACATTCTTCCCTAATATAGGTAAGCGCTGTAGTGGAATTTATCACAAAAGATACTAATGCTACGAATCACCTAAACACTTAGTGCTGGGCTTACTAAATAATCAATATATCACAAGCTTAGTTACCATACAAAGTGCACTGTCGGAATCTGTACATCTCAAATTATAGGTTTGTTTTGTTTTTAGATTTTGACGCCATTACCGATCCGATCATGAAAGCAAAGATGGTGGCCTTGAAGGGAATCAACAAAGTAATGGTTCAAAACAATATGGGAATGTCGCAGATGGTCATGAACAAGTGAGTATTTTGTCATCGATTGATGTTTATTAAAATATCCTTCCGTGTACTGCGGTGTTTGTGTTCTTTACACTTGTCCGATGTTCTTTCAGATTTCCAGCAGGCACTCAAACGGCTCAGGGGCCGCAGGATCCAGACGGATGTGTTCCTCCCCAGCAGGCGATGGCACAGGTATGGCGTTTGTTTTCAGACCCGTGTTCCTAAATTGTCCAGAAATGAATTAGCGGTGATTTAACTTAAGTCCTGTCTCAGAGGGCTGATTATTTCTCTTGCTAATAAAAGGCACGCTGCTAGGCTTAACGAACTCACATCTGCGACCCTCGATCGAAGATACGCAACTGAATCCTTCTCCAAAACTACTTAAACGTCCTGACTTACGAGCAGAATCCGATCTTATTACGATGAAAAGAGGCAGAGCTCTTGTTACTACATACTCGCAAGTCATACTACGAACAGGGTGTTTACTGGCACATCAGCCATGGCAACAGGATGCTTCCCTTCTGATACCTAGTATTAAAATCACTTGTATAATAATATCACTACAGATCACATGGAAATGAATGCTAATTTTAAATAATTTTACTCTTCTCTTTATAAATCTTAATTTCCAAAGCCCCTGGCCCAGACAGGTTTCCAGTTGAATTTTCTAAGAAGGGTTATTGGATTGTAATTTCTTTAGATGCCGGAAAAGCATTCGACGGGGTTGAGTGACATGTTTACAATTTTGAGGAAATTCGGATTCAGGGCTAAATTTATGTTTGGGATTCGCCTCCTTTACTCATCCCCTAAAGCCAGTGTTCATACGAACGATATTCATTACCGATTATTCTGCTCTCGGACGAGGGCATCGCCAAGGCTGTCCCTTATCACCCCCGCTCTTTTCTGCCGCTGTTGAGCCTCTACGTGCCATATTAAGATCTTCCCACTTATTTAAAAGAATAGTCCAGTACGGTGTCGAATGCAAATTGTCACTATACGCTGATGATTTGTTATGGTATGTAACCGATCCTGTTGCGTCTATGCCTGCTGTTTTGGGTGTTCTGGAAACCTTCAGTTCCGTTTCAGGTTATGAGTTAAATTTGGAGAAAAGCGACTGCTTTCCCGTCAGTACTGTAAGAGTCAGGTCTACCTTTTCAATTTAGTCCATCAGGGTTTAAATACCAAGTGAGTGTTTATAAACTTTTCATGATTTTCGATGACTCCCTTTATTCAGGATGGCAAACTGGCTCCATACATGACAAGACCCAGTCCTCCAAGTTTTGGTCAAGGATTCACCAGTAAGTGTTTTGGGTTATTTTTCAAAATGTGATGCACCGCCAATGACTGCATGTGTGATCAGATTTTATTCAGCTTGATTTTTTATTTTTGCGCTTCCTTTCTTAGATGAAGCGCAGAAAATACAGTACGAAGACTGGCTTCGGGAGACCCAGAAGCTTCTCCAGATGCAGCAGAGGTTTCTCGAGGAGCAGATCGGGGCTCACAGGAAGTCAAAGAAGGCCTTGTCAGCTAAGCAGAGGACGGCTAAGAAAGCAGGACGGGAGTTTCCTGAGGAGGACGCAGAGCAACTGAAACACGTCACGGAGCAGCAGGGTGTGGTGCAGAAACAGCTCGAACAGGTGATGTAGATACCTGTTTATTTTTAAATCAGCAGTATCGTAGGAGATCGTGTACGGTTTGGTCAGCAACCGGTGTCTTATTTTCTATACGTCAGATTCGGAAACAACAGAAAGAGCACGCGGAGCTGATAGAAGAGTACCGGGTCAAACAGCAGCCTCAGGTGATGCCTGGCATGTTGCCAATGCAAGGTCATCCAGGCATGATGCCAACCGGCCCTGTGAACCAACCTGTTATGGGTCCAGCCATGCCCATGCAGATGCATCCAAACCAAGCAAATATTCCCAACATGCCTGGCTGGCGTCCTGGAGCTCCAGGCCCAATTGGACCTCAGATCCCAGGTGTAATGCCTCCTCAGATGATGCAAGGCCCTGCTCCTCAGCAAACCTTAGCCAGGCCTGCTCAGGGGCAAGTCGCCGGCGAGTCTCCTCATGTGAATTTCGACGACACCAATCCGTTCAGTGAAGGTTTCCAGGAACGAGAGCGAAAGGAGAGGCTTCGGGAGCAGCAGGAGAGGCAGAGGGTGCAGCTGATGAAGGAGGTGGAGAGACAGCGTATGAAACAGCGCATGGAAATTGAGCAGCAGCAAGGCCTCCTCAGCCAGATGCCCTTCTATAACCAGAACTTGCCTCAGGACTTCATGCAGCAACATAGACCTCAGCAGCAAATGCAAGGGCCAGGATTTCCCCAGCAACCAGGGATGCAGCCTGGAATCGGAGCCCCGTCTTCTGGACCCATGATGGGAAATGGCCCCTTCCCTCAGGAAGTAAGACCAGGTTTTGGGCCGGACAACCAAGTACCACACGGCTCTCATTTTGTTCCAGGGCAACCCAGACCAACAAGATTCCCTGGCCCAAACATGGTACAACAGAATCCTGGTCAGGGTCATTCTTTTGGCATAGAATCAACTACTCCTCTTCCACCAAACTTTCCAGGATCTGGCCCATCCCTGATTCAGCTTTATTCCAACATTATCCCAGATGAAAAGACGAAGAAGAAACGGAACCGCAAGAAAAAGAACGACGAGGACTCCGAGCCTTTAAGGGCGCCATCTACACCGCACTCTGACCTAACTGCCCCGTTGACACCCTGTGTATCAGATACATCGTCCACACCCACCAGGAATCCTTTGCTCTTCGGAGATCAGGAACTGTGCGAGACCTCCCAGCCTGGCTCCTCCACCCCAGGCTCTCAAAGCAGCCAGCACCACTCGGAGCTGGAGCGACAGCTTTCCGAAGGTAGCTATTGCGGAGCGACCGAGATGAACGCGGGTCAGCAGGACATACAGGACAAGATTCTCACGAACATCAAATTGGAAAGGATCGAAGCCAGTGACTGCCATGGTCCAAAAGGCACCGAGATGAGTGTGGGTATGGGCGTCGTAAAAGTGGAAGGGGACAAGGAAGGCACGTCGCCACATCCCACAGGCCAGAGTCCAGCAGGTAGCTCAAAAGGAGAAGGAGGGAACGAGCTCCTGAAACATCTCCTGAAAAACAAGAAGACACCTTCGCCCCATTTACCTCACCAGAAGTCTGAGGACTGCATGAGATCAGAGGAGGAAACTTCAATGGACAGCAAGGCTCTTCTCAGACAGAGCTCCATAGACAGCAGTGGGGTAAAGATTTGCCTTTTTTTTTTTTTCTTTTTTTTTTTCCTCATAAGTGTATTTTTCTCCATCAGTCTCTTGAGTGTACACATTCTTCATTTGTCTTTCATACAGACCTTCTCAGACAGCCAGCTCTCGTTTAACCCTGACTTCAGTAGCCCATTGATGTCCGAGGACAAGAAAAAGCAAAGGACCAAGCGTGCACTGAAGAGTGGAGAGCGTCCGGGCCCTCGCTCCAAAAAGAGGAAGAAGGAGGAGGATGAGAGACAAGCCGTGTATCCCTCCAATGATCCAGTAATGACTAATCTGAAGCAGGTAAGCTCGAGAGAATCTCTCATACATACCTACTCTAGCTGTCTTGTAGATTACAATGTCTAGTCTTGGAGTCCCAGGTTCAAGGTTTTCCCCATCCTCAAAATACCCACCTCCAACTCTTAATAGGCTTCAAGAAATCAATCCGGTGTATTGGGAAGTAAATGCGACGTAAGTTGTTACCACTTTATATAAACAAGTGCAGTCATGTTTTTGTCACAGTGGTGAACTTGTCCATTAGGTTTTTTTTGTTGTTTTTTTGTTTTGTTTTTTTAACCTCCTGACAAATCAGATCATTGTCGAGTTACACCAATCTTTATTTCATCAGCATTCTGATAAAACTCTGCATGAAAAATTTACCATTTTACATCAGTAGATATCAAGACCGATATCAAGGCTCTGCGTTAATTAAACTGTCATATAACCTCGAGAGCCCATCTCTCTAGGCTCCTAATCTGTTTCTAATTTCTCACACTCACAGCTCTTCTTTCCTCCCCCCTTTCTCTCTCTCTCTCTCTCTCTCTGTCTGTCTCCATCTGCCATCAGCAGCAGCAGCTCTCTCTATTGCCTCTGATGGAGCCCCTGGTCGGTGTAAATTTTGCCCATTTCGTGCCCTATGGCAGCGGGCAGCTAGACGGAGAAAGCCGTCTTTCCGGTGCTTTCGGAAGCGCCTCGTTGGATGGAATGTCGGATTATTACTCCCAGCTCATTTACAAAGTATGTCATGATGGGAACCACCGCTTTTCACATTTATTTATTTATCTATTTATTTATCTATTTATTTATTTATTTATTTGACTAATTGATTAATTAATTAATAACATATCTGATTTAATTGAGCCCGGCTCATTGTGCGGAGTTTTCTGTTCTGTCTCCAACAGCAGAACAACCTGAGTAACCCTCCGACCCCTCCAGCATCTCTTCCTCCTACACCTCCGCCCGTGGCGCGCCAGAAGTTGCTCAACGGCTTTGCCACAACAGAGGAACTGGCGGGTAAAGCAGCCGTCGTGGGCGGCCATGATGGTGAGGCTCGGCGCTGAAAGACTAAAACGGATTACTGATTTTCAGGCCATGCTTCTTTAGGAATGTGTATGCACCGATTTTTAGTGTGTGTGGATAAAATATTTTTCCTGTCACCTACATAGTGACCAAAGGGCTGCCTTCGAGACCGCTGCACGTACCTTTTAAGACTGAGGAGGAGCTCTTTGCCAGAGCTCTTGCTCACGGCCCCAAAACGGTGGACGTACCTGCTTCGTTACCCACACCCCCTCACAACAACCAGGAAGAGCTGAGGTACATCTTATTGTAATACTTTTTTTTTTTTTTAAATGTCTTTTCAGTTGTCTGTCTGGTCACGTGGTCAAGTTTGTTGGAATTCTGGTATTCCAGTTGGTCACATCGTGTCTAGTCTGAGTTGTTAGTTGCTCAAATTGTTGTCATGGTGCCGTTCCCTAGTCGTTACCAGTTCTCCGTTCCAAACTGGTAACTTTTTTGCTGAGATGGTCAGCTGTAGAGGTGTGAAACTGGTCCAGATTTGGCACCAGCTCTGTCATTGGGAAAGGACCATCAGACAAGTGGAAAAAATGGTTTAAGACCGGCTTTTCACCGAATGAAAACCTTCATAGATGTTTTTTTTTCTGGTCCCTTTTTAAAAAAAAAAAATTCCGTGCAGGGGACAGGAACACTGCGAGGACAGGGACACACCGGACAGTTTTGTTCCTTCCTCGTCTCCGGAGAGCGTGGTCGGCATGGAGATCAGCCGCTATCCGGATTTGTCTCTGGTCAAACAGGAGCCTCCGTCTCCATCAGTCTCTCCAGTTGTGCCCATGTTCCCGAAATCCAGAGGGAAAGGTCTCACTTTTTTACGTTTAACATAAACATAAACATAACAGATGCTTTATAAAAATAAAATAATAAAAATTCACACTCTTTTTTTCCCACCTCATCTCTTTAGGCTCCGAGACTAAGCTGAGGGAGATTAAAACCGAGCCCTCGTCCATGTTCTTCGGCTCTCCATTCGGAACGCCGCAGAACGGCCCAGGCCTTGTCTCCATAGCCATCATGCTCAAGCCCGCTGCCGCCGAGGTGAGGATGCGCTGAGATAAGAGAAGGGAGGATTTGGTGGGAGGAGGCTGTTCATGTGTTTGAGTGAATTCTTTTGCTGTTTTAGAACATCACCGACGTGGTAGCCGCCATCGCCGACCTCATCCGGGTGAAGATCCCCAGCAGTTACGAAGTGAGCGGTGGACCGTGGCCGCACAGCAGTCTGGGCACCCATAAGGCCTTGGCGCAAGGCCTTGAGCCGCGTCCAGTGCAGGCTCACGGTGCAGAAAGGATGAACTTGCAAACAGGTGCTCAACATCAGCAGAACCGGCACCTGGATAAAAGTGAGTTCTGATTGTGTTTGACTGACGAGATTTGCATAATAAATGAAAAAAAATTTTTTCCCCCAAACTGAGAAAGCCAATGATGCTCTCAAGTCGCTCTCGAAGCCTTTTTACTAGAATCAGTGGAGGGAGGGGGGTGGGACAGCAGTCTGTCAGTTACATGATCTGAGAAAATTATTTAATTGTTGCTTGCTTACAGGTCCCATGAGAGGCAGAGAGCAATATCGGGACGGCTCGGGCAGCCCGGGTCCGAAGCCGCAGTGGTGCCGCCATTGTAAAGTGGTCATTCTGGGGGGCGGCGTGAGGAAACCCAAAGATCATCAAAACAAAGCACAGGTAAGAACATTTAAGAACATTTGAACTCCTAAATGACAGCGTCAGCATGGCTGTTATTGGACACGGATTGCATTTCAGTGTGGCACGGCTTCACCACGCCGATGAAAGTGAAATGCGGTGCTACGGGGAATTACATTAAACTCCTGATGAGTTATCAGTATTCGATTCTCAGAAAAACATTTGGTATGACTATTGGTGTCTTTACCTTTACCAAATGACGTCTGTTGTAAATTTCTTCACTCTGTTTGTGCTACAGGACTCTCAGCCAAGCTCTGACGGAGATCTGGTGTTCTGCAGCCACAGTTGTCTCATACTTTACTCCTCTTCACAGTCCAAAGGCAGCAGTGACACCAAGGTTTGTTCCATACCTGTGTTCCAAGACGATTAATAAATATCACATTGTAGAAAATCATATGATCACACTGAAGGGATTCACAGTTATGATGACAGGTGTCCGAAAGTTAAGGCTAAATATTGTGTCTCCAGGCATCTGTGGCCCTGCTTTCAGACCTGTCTGTGAAAGGAGGAAGTCCATCCAAAGCACAGCACCAGTACAACAACAACATGTCCTCTTTAGATGTCCACTGTTTGGCCCAGCTTCAGCCCAAGACTTTGCCACCTTCCCCCACTCGACCTGGACTCCATGTCACGCTTGCTCCGCTGGAGCCTCTAAAAATGCAGCCCAAGGTGGAGCCGAGTGTTCCCGAAGGGCAGAACCTCAAATTAACTGTAAAGCTCAAGCCTTGTTTGCAGAACCAGTCGGACGAGAAACCCTGGCACCTTGGGAAACACTGGAAAGGCCTGCGTTGGCGCAAGTGGACGATGCAGATCATGGTCCCGAAAACCGGATCTCCGGCGCCTGAGAAGGCGGTGGAGGATCTCCTGCTTCAGCTGAACTCGTCTCTGCGTCCTTGCCCATCTCTCCGAGACCGGCGCCGCTGTTGCTTCTGCCATCAGGAGGGTGACGGGGTGACGGACGGTGCTGCTCGCCTCCTCAACCTGGACCTGGACACTTGGGTTCATCTGAACTGCGCCCTCTGGTCCTCGGAGGTGTACGAAACCCAGGCAGGTGCCCTGATCAACGTGGAGCAGGCGCGTCAGCGGGGTCGAACTGTCTCCTGCGCCTTCTGCCAGCGCCTGGGCGCCACCAGCGGTTGCCACCGACTCCGATGCCTCAACGTCTACCACTTCACATGCGCTTTGCAGGCCGGATGCACCTTTTTTAAGGACAAAACCATGTTGTGCCACCAGCATCGGCCCCGAATCTCTGGTTCCGGTGCCCTTCTGCACCTGGAGGACCAGCAGTTGCGCTGTTTTTCTGTTTTCCGTCGCGTCTATGTCCAACGCGATGAACTGCGGCAGCTGGCGGCTGCCGTTCAGCGTCCAGAGCTTGGACACACGTTTCGTGTGGGCAGCTTGCTCTTTCACACCATGGGGCAGCTTCCACCTGCCCTGATGCCCCACTTCCACTCGTCCAACACCATTTTCCCGCCCGGATATGAGGCTAGCCGTCTGTACTGGAGCATGAGGCACGGACACCGGCGTTGCCGCTACGTGTGCACCGTTGAGGAGCGCCAAGGGCGGCCGGAGTTCTGCATCCGAGTCCTGGAGAAGGGCTACGAAGACCTACTGCTCACCGACACCACGGCTAAAGGTGTGCAGAGTGCGCATATGTACATAGATATATATATATATATATATTATGAAACTGAATTTGGTGGGGGGGGAGTTGGCGATGTGGCTATGTAATAGTCTCCACACCCTTAAACCATGCCTGATGTATGCAAATTATCGCAGGATGATGACGAGAAGCTTATATCCACTAATCCTGTGTGCTACAATAACTCGCTAGCTAACGTAGTTGTCATGGTGACACTTGATCTAGGGTTAGATAACTGGTAATCAATGAGTGACGGATAAAAATTCAAGACGTGGTGAAACCCCGGGTGCGTCGACCTGTGTTAACGAGTTACTAGTAACTAGCTGTTAAGGGCGGCTTGGGGGGGGGCATGTTACCAATTTGCATGTTCATATTCATAGGCATTGTTAATAAGGATGAAGGTTTTAGCTGGTTTAAAATTTCACAGATGGACATTAATATGAGTATATGTGCAGTTTGTACTGTCTTGTACTTTAACATCTCCGTGTGTGTGTAGGAGTGTGGGATAAAGTCCTGGGCTCTGTAGCAGAACGAAGGGCAGAAACTGGAATGCTACGTCTTTTCCCGATCTACCTGAAAGGAGAAGACCTGTTCGGTCTCACCGTGTCCGCAGTCACGCGCATCGCCGAATCGGTGAGTAATAACACTAACTAAAGATAATAATCCTCTAATTCCATACATGGCTTTTCAATTAACCTGCATGCATATGAACATATATGTGTATGTGTGTGTGTGTGTGTGTGTATATATATATATATATATATATATATATATATATATATATATATATATATATATATATATATATATTTGTGTGTGTGTGTGTGTGTGTGTGTATATGTATATGTATAAAATATGGAATAAAATCAGTTTGACGGATATTTACAAATGAAATTTGACTCAGAGCTAGTTATCTCTCTAAGGTTGGTGATTCATTCCCGTCTCACGTTGCTTCTTTTTGTGTTGTGTTGTGATTTTTTTGGGGTTAGCTGCCGGGTGTGCAGGCTTGTTCGAGGTACCGCTTCCGTTACGGGCGCAACCCTATGCTGGAGCTTCCCTTATCCATCAACCCCTCAGGCAGCGCCCGATCCGAGCTCAAGAGCTACCCGCAGGGTCAAAGGTCAGTGTCAGCATCTGAAAATGTGGTTTGAGCTTCTTATTTACAAATAATAATAATGATAAAAATTTTAACTCCGTCCATCACCCAGGTTAGAGATCTTATCCTCGTGGAACCGGACGTCCTTAGCGATCCAGAACTCTGCTCCTCCGGAGGCCGGCTCGTCCCACTGTAAACACTTTGTTCACTCCAAGTCGTCTCAGTACCGGCGACTGAGCAGCGAGTGGAAGAGCAATGTTTACCTCGCCCACTCGCGCATCCAGGTCAACATCTGCTTTTTTCATATGTAAAAGAAAAACCGTGAAGCTGCAGAACAATGAATTAAGTGTGCGTGTGTGTGCGTACAGGGCCTGGGACTCTTCGCTGCTCGGGACATCGAGAAGCAGACAATGGTGATAGAGTATCTCGGAAACATCCTGCGTAACGAAGTGGCCATGAGGAAGGGGCAGCACTACAAGGCCAAGGTGTGTATTCTGTATAAAAATATAAATTATAGAACACGTTTTAATACGAAATGAATTCGATTTTTTTATTTACGTTTTTTTTTTTTGGGTGAAAAAAGGCAGGGGGGCGGGAGGAATGTTCGGTAAAGTTAGAAAATTCTGGATCCTGATTGGTCAGAAGGTGTTGATTAGTTTTCTCTGATGCAGTGTTTTGTTGCTTACATATAGCTAAATGAGTCAGATTTTATTTTATTTTTGTCTCTCAGAACCGAGTGGCATTCATGTTCCGCATCGACGGCGACTGTGTGATCGATGCTACGTGCTCTGGAAGCCCTGCAAGGTAAAAATAAACAAATAAGTAAAGGATGTAAATAAATCTGTAACTAGAACTCATTGGTTGCTACATGTTATGTGTACGTATATTAGATGTATTAATTATAAGATGTTTTACATACATTTTATATGAATTGCTGTTCCTGTTGTTGTTGAAGACGTCCTGATAATCAGTCGCATGATATACCGCAATAGTGAAGACACAGTATTGTTACGGCAGACATTTCAAGATAATTTTATCATTTTAATATGAACTCAGTATAAAATGTGTGTGTGTGTGTGTGTAGGTACATCAATCATTCCTGCTCGCCAAACTGCGTGGCAGAGGTCGTGACCTTCGAGCGAGGCTACAAAATAATCATCAGCGCCAACCGCAGGATCGAGAAAGGAGAAGAGGTAACACACCCAACACACACACAATACTACTACTACTAATACTAATAATAAAAATCCTTATATATATTTTCTATAACAGCAGCTCTTGACAGCAGCGCAGGTTTCATTTTAGGATTAAATCAAACGCTCTCATTCTAATACGTTATCGTTTCCATAGTGACAGCTCGTTCACCAGGGCTTGTTTTGTTATTTAAAAATACCCCTCCCCCCATCGGTCTTCAGGAGAAAGTGGTTGTGATTTTGTGCATTAAAAAAAATGTAAAGAAAGAAACAGAGAGATGCTGTTTAGGGAACGACTGTTTCACGTACGTTCATGGACGTTCCGCGACGTGTTAAATGTAACGGTGACGAGATGAACAGTATTATGTGTTGTTCTTTTAATAAATAAAATGATTGTAATCGTTGGAGGATAATCCAATTTGGCGAAATCGTGACTTTTCTCTAAGCAGCACGCGATCTACGAACGCATTATAGAACACTTAGATCTTCGGATATTTGAATATATGCAGGAAGTTGTTCAGTTTTATCCACGTAGCCATCTCGCGTTAATGCCTGCGTTTCTGTCGTAAGCGGTCAGTCTTCCTTTACAGTACATTTCACTTCCTTTAACACTACTTTGTGTGTTTTTAGCTGTGCTACGATTACAGACTGGCTTTGGTGGACAACCACAGCAAGGTGGCGTGTCTGTGTGGGGCAGCAAACTGCCGCAAGTGGATGAACTAGATTACAATTTTTTGTTGTTTTAAAAAAACAAAACAAAAAAAACCACAACAGGATAAGGACCCGGTCGTTCCTGAAATTCAGCGGTGCCGAGACGCTGAAGACTGAAGGCAGGGGGGAAAAAAAGAAGACGACGACGAAGAAAACGACAGCGACGAGGTGACTGAGGATCTTTTTGTGCGAAATCAAGAGGAAAACACACATTTGTGTTAGAGCCATTTGCATCGTTCTCTGGGGGAGTTTCGATTTAACCTGCATGTGCCGTGTGTGTGCGTGCGTGCGTGCGTGAGCGAGCGAGTGCGTGTATATGTAAAGGGGAAATTTTCACCAGCGAATGAGACGAAAGACGAGCGCGAGAGAGCGATCACTGTACCGGATATGCCTTATTGGTTGGGGGATTAAAAAAATAATAATAATAAAGTGGGCGGAGCTATCCGCTAACTGTAACGTAGAACATCACTGAACGAAGAATGTAAGGACTTCCAAAAAAAAAAGGGAAAACAAAAAAAAAACAAAAAAGTAACTTGCACTAAAAAGAAGAAGAAGAAAACTGATGAAACTCACGAGATGGAGAGAGAGAGAGAGAGATAGAGAGAGAGAAAAAAGACAAATACTTGATTCCATGAGTCAGTTTTAATCTCGGTTGTTTTGTTTTGCTCTTTTTTTTTTTTTCGTGTGTAAGAAAAAATTGTGTTTTTGTATTTATTACCGTGTGAGTGAATGAGTGCGCCTGTTTTTAATGATGTGATAGATTTAAACAAAACAAAAAAAAGAAGAAGAAGAAAAGTAAAGAGAGCAGAGACTTCACGGTATGAAGAGATTTCTGTTACGTCTGTAAATAAATTGTACATAAATGAAAAATATCGGAATGACGATCGACCAAATACTACCTTATTCATATCGATGTTTTAGATGTGCTCTGTTTTTGTTTTGTTTTTGTTTTTCTCTTTTCCTCCTTCTTTTCAAAAAAGAATTATTTAATGCGGTTGCGCGTCGTCTCAGAGGTTATTTTAAACACCTATTCTGTACAGAATCGCAAAGGAATTTCAATTAAGTATTTTCTCTGTCTGGTATCCTAGTGGCTTTTGTGATTCGTTCTGACCACTTTTTTTTATTTTATAGGCATTACAGCAAACCGCTACCTTCATAAGGACTTTGTAACACATGCGTAAGCCTCGAATTGCACATTTATAGGATGTCGTAGCGCTTATGTCACTTACTTGTACATGTACGTATGAAGTAACACAAGCACTGACAATAAAATTTCAGGGGGAGGGGGTGTTTTCTCTTTTTTAAAAGCCATGGGAAAAGCGTTGCTAGGCAACCAGGAAACATGGACGGCGATAATAAGTTGGCTAACAAGTGGTGCTGTAATAACGTGAAGGATATTTTTTTCCTCAGTTTTTTTTTTCCCGTCGTGAAAGATTCCACAAATAACGTGTGTATGTGTGTGTGTGTGTATATATATATATATATATATATATATATATATATATATATATATATATATACACACATATTACACACACACACACAACTGTATGTTATTCTATAGCTGTTATTCAGTACTTGCGCATGTGTCATGAAGTCACTCGGTAGCTAGCCTACATAAAAAAACGTTACCAAAAAAAAAAAATAGATCATGATAAATCTGGTTTGTGAAATACACTTTTTATTGCGAATCAAATCATCACGACTCTAAAACAGATCAGACACGATTTGTAAGTTGTTTTAACCCAATAAGCTTTAGTCATCGTGATTTTTATTATTATTATTTTTAATTGTACATACACTCGGAATTATCGACTTGTCAGAAATTAGACGCGTGTCGATGGTTTTGTGGAAAATTTTTGCGGTGACAGAATCTATTTCCTTCTCCGCAGAGAACCCGGAGATATTTTTGACGTGTCCGTGACGACAATGCGTAATGTCATGATGTAATTTATAACCGGGGGGGTGGATTGGGGGTTGTTGACACACGCCGGTAATATTTCGTCCTGTTCACATTTCACACTTATAATCATTTTCGAAACGTTCTTTCTTCTCTCTTGTACACAAGCGACCCCAGTTTTACCCCGGAAATTGTACAGGGCATGATTTTATTATTTTTAATTTTTTTTATTTTTCTTTCCAGAAAGACTCAGTTGTATATATTTTGAACAGCTGTATCAAAAAAAAATGTTTCCTGAATATTTTTCTTGTCTTGTAAAATATGTCGACCTTTTCCCCGGTGGTGTTTTTTTCCCCCTCCTCCGCTGTATAGTAGGTCTCAACAGTTTTGGAAAATGAAGCCTTTTGAAGTACACAGAGCGATTATAGGGTTTGGTATTCAAGGAACTGAATTTAGGAACATTTACAGAAAAAAATAAAATATTTTACATCACTGGTGGTTGTTTACAGTGTGAATGAATTACGGGCCAACAGAAGCTGGCGTCACTCTCAACGACGTTATCCCAAAGGGAATGAATTAAACAGCGTCTGTGTTTAAAATACTAAAACCCCGCATGGAAATGTTCTAGAATGTCGGTGAAAGCATCTAATGGTTTCCATTTAAAAAATACCATTACAAACCATTACCATTATTGGTTGAGAACGATATCCACTGGACATAACATGCCACCAACAGAAAGCAACAAATTACCAATAGAGCAATTACCAATACCATTATGGTTTCCATTAAAACCAATACAAATTCTATGAGGGTTTCTATTGTGGGTTTTTTCAGTAGTTTGTAACCAAGTGTCCATTTTGATTCTCTAGCTAGATATCTAGTGTGCTGGATCTGTCACGCTGGAAATTCAAAACCATCATGAGTCGGATTGATCCACCATATCTATTTTTCCATAATGACCCCTAAGCTGGTTGAGGTCATGTGCTCAAGGATCGACCGTTTGGAATTCACCGCATGAATTCACGTAGACGTTTTAATTTGTCACAAGAGTAAACATCCAAACAAAACAAAGTAGCTTAAAGGACGCTCCGAATGTAAACGTAGCTAGGTGACATCATGGACTCATTTGCATGTCTGGTGATGGATCATGATCACTGTTTTATCAAATTGCAAATCGCAGATTCAGGTACACGAGAAAGGAAGATTTTCCAAAGAAACTCAGGATATAACGGAGCATCCGAGTAGAAAATACATGATTGATTACTTTTTCTGTCTTATGGAAGGATGTTGTCTTTGGTCACGGCACGGCAAACAAACCTTTTTACGAAATCCCATACGCAAAATGAAGCGGTTACAGGTGGAATAACTCGCTTTAATTACTGAGAAATATCGCTGAGAAGACAAAGAACGGAGAAGTACGAGGGTGGGCCACACAGCGCTGATTGGTGATTGGCTCTCGGGAAGAATGCTGATCAGTGATTGGACGGTCATTTGTTTAATTGCTTAGCATTTATTTATTTGATTTGTTAGCAGTTTGTTTGTTTACATACTTAACTTCGATTCTGTATTTACTTGCTTTACTTTCTTTATTTCCTTCCTTATTTTGTTGGTTGATTGATTATTAAAAATGATGACGCGCTCCCTGATTTCCACACGACCTCACAACTGAAAGTAGTTTGTTTTTTTGTGCTAAAACACTTCTTGTTATTTACATCTATGTTCTACAGCAACCTAGAAACCAACTCTGCCAGTTACCACCGCCGTGTATTATGCTGTATAAATAACTACCTCCTACACAACGTGAACAGTAGTATGTCAGAGTGACGAGGCCTGAGTAATGACATCATGTTTGGAAACTGTGCCACCGGTTTGGGCAGTTATTTCTGAACCTTGTTACTCACTGGGTGTGTGTGTGAGAGAGAGAAAAAGAGATTTCCGCATTGTTCTCGAGCCTGATAGGTGTTACAGGTCAGACTGTACACAAACACACAAGCTCACATGACTTCTGCTTCACCATGCCTTCACCGAGTCGCTCAGGATCACGGCATATAATGGAGCCCTCTAACTTGCAGGTAGGTGCGAAGCTTCCAGCCCTTATAAAGGCACACACACACACCTGATCTCTGATATTCGGGAGGTGCAGGTTATTACACGAACAATAAAAAATATATATATATATATAAAATATATAATTTCTAGTTACACAAGCAACGGGATTGTTTTTACATACTTGTATATGTTTTATTACATACTGTACTTTTTACATAGAAACCTTTTATAAGCATTGGTGTTAGTGGTTAGTATGTTCGCCTCACACCTACAGGGTTGAGGGTTCGATTCCCATCGTTGCAGTGCGTGTGTGGAGTTTGCATGTTGTCCCCGTGCTGCAGGGGTTTTCTCCGGTTTCCTCCTCGTGTATGATAGGCTGATTGGCATGTCCAAAGTGTCTGTAGTGTATGAATGTGTGCGTGAGTGTACCCTGCGATGGACTGGCACCCCGTCCAGGGTGTACCCCACATTGTACCTCATGCTCCCTGGGATAGGCTCCAGGTTCCCCGTGAACCTGTAGGATAAGCGGTATAGAAAATGGATGGATGGTATTACAAATGTATTCTCATTCTCATAATAATAATTATTGTATTTTTTTTACATGGAAGGTACGCATCCATAGAAAGATGCATTTTAAAAGTGCGAAAGATAATGGTACCACCTCAGTGAGAAGAAAAGTTGCAGGGCATCTCACACACTTTCATACACCAATAAAGGTTCCTTGTGCTTGGCACTGGGGTGGTACTATCAAGGGTACGAATAAGGAATAAAAACAATAGAAATCATTACAGAAATTCTAATGGTTTCCACTACAAATTCCATTAAAACTGAACAAATGTAGTGTGTTTTCGGACGTTTTCTATTAGTATTTAACGGTCTGCGTATTTGTTTCCACTAAACAGAAACATGCCACCAATATAACCCAACACATTACCAGTAAAGACCCACAAGGACCATTCTAGTTTCCATTAAACCAATACAATTCCCATTATAACCATTAACACCATTAGAAGTTCTGTAATGGTTTCTCTTGGGTTTTTTTTTTTCCTCAAGCAGGGAATGTACATAGCATTGTTTCAAGCACTTTATCCGTTATCCTGGTCCGGGTGGTGGATCCTGAGTCTATCCCGGGAAAACCGACCTCAAAACTTCCGCTTCCTTGTTCTTTTTCCCTCCTTCTCTCCCCCTTTCTCTGATATCTGCTCTCTCCACCCCAGAAAGCCATAGCGATTGCCACCAAAGCCTCGCAGGAGGATGAGGCCGGGAATTACGAGGAGGCCGTCAAGTCCTACCACCACGCTGTGAAGTATTTCCTGCACATCATAAAGCGTACGTGAATTCATGCGCTTAGTGTATATGGACTAGACTCTATGCTTCTCTGTGTGTGTGTGAACACTGAAACCCGGTAAAATGTTTGTGGATCTTGACTAGTTAGTGATGTGCAATGGTATTAGCCAAAAAAAAAAAGAGAAAAGCTTGAAGCTTTGGAAGACGGTCAGTTTAGCCGAGTTTACAGATGAGAGACTTGGACAGGCGTTAAGGATTAAAATGTTGTTACATTGCTCTGTCGTTAGGTAGACATGAAGCGAGGGTTAAATACCTGCTGTCAGCAGGTAGTGTGGCATTCTGGGTAATGTAGGAAACCGCTAACCGAAAAAAGTTCAAACTGAGTATTACTTATAAAGTGCGATTCCTGTCACCTTGACATGCAAACCAGTTAGAATCCAGCGAAGGCTTGTGATTGGCTGCAGCTAAACCAACCAGCATTTCACATTTTACTACAAATATTCAAACAAACACACCGTTCTGTGTAAATTATACAATCTACTGTATACTCGCTAAGTTGCTCCCCTCGCCATGTGTTTAGCTTTTTATTTACGTTTTTATCTACATCCATAATTGCTGCCATCGTTATTATTATTATTCCAGTAACAGAAACGCCGTCAGTAACCTCCCTCGAGTCCTTTCTCGAAATAGTCAAACGTTTCTGTGTGTATTGTGTTGTGTGTTGATCAAATCAAGCCACGCAATGCAGATTCCGCCATCTTGAGGCTGGAAAACTAGCCAGCTAGCAACTCCGCTATCGATGCTCCCAGCCTTGCTTACATGTTTACGTGTAACTCTGCTTGTCACTGAGGTGAGAAACGGAGACTCGTGCTGCGTTTATACAATTTTCAGCTCTGATGTGTTTACGTTTCCAACGTTTTGGTGAAGAGTTCGCAGGAAAGCGTTGTTGGCGTCAGTTAGCATCGCATATCTTGATGCTAGCATAGCATTGAGCATTGGTTTACAGTCAAATGTCTTTCAGTCGTGTTAAGAAGTCGTTTTGTTTACGTTTGATTATTTCAGGTGATGTATTCGTCACCAGCTAATGTAATAACATCTGTTTTGTGTGTGTGTATGTGTGTTCAGGTGAGCCTCAGGGGAAAGAAGGAAACCAGAGGATCCGAGACAAGTGTTCCCAGTACCTGGACCGAGCTGAGAAGCTGCAGGAATATCTAGATGAGAAACAGGTTCTTTACACCGAAGAACTAAAACACTTATAGTATTTTTCTGTCTCTCAGTCTCTCTGTGTGCATTCGTACTTCCTCTACTGTCTTTGCAGTCATCTGTATGGCTTTTTTTTTAATCTCCATCTACAGCCGAGTCTTAACCTCCTGGCAGAGACGAAATGATCCTGAACATAGTCGCTTTCATGTGGTATTTCCTGTCGTAGGATTACAATAAGCCAAATATACGATTTGGAAACGTTCAACGCGAAATGTTTGAACTTGTTTCACGCGTCGAAATACACGTCTTGTTCTGTTCTTCACTCGTTTTAAGCATCTGTATCCAGAACGAAGACGTTTTAACTCATAGCACTCTCACAATAATTTGCCTTTATTTGAGATATTTCGGTTGAACGAGACGTCATGTTTTCTTCAGCGCAAGAAGGTTTCAAGCTAAACCCTCCAGATGTCCAGAAAGGCCATGAGATTGAGATGTTGATCGTTTTTTGTGCTGTTATCTGGATATCCGGACCCCTAGGGCTCGTGATCTCAAGATAAGGCGACTTTCTGAGATCAGATGGAAGTTCAGAAAACTAAGAAAAATGAATGACTCGCATCCTCTCTGAACTAAACATCTCAGAATGATTGAACATCCATCACTAATGAGGTGGGGTAATGTTCAAGATCTGTGTGTGGTTATTCTCGATCAGAAATGGTTTCTTTAGAGCATATATGTATCTATCTATTTATCTGTCTATATACATATATAGATCATTCCTTTACAGGTCATGTTTGTAATTGGAAGAAATCTGGACCAGTGACTTCTCACAAAAACATCCTTTAGTCGATTTGTTATGTAAAGAAATTAATCTCTGGGTGTGTGTGTGTTATTCTTTCCCTGACTTGCAGTCTCAAAGGGTTGCCAGATATCTTTATCCAATTCCCCATTTTGGGAGTGTCCAAGTTTGAGAGCTTCCTCTGCAGTTGTTCATCAGTAATAATGAACGCATCTTAGGACGCATGAGGACCGGTTAAATCGTCCTTTATATCATCATATATGCACACGTTATCGCACGCGGTGTGTTATGCTATTTATTTGGAATCCCGTCCAGAGTGACGAAGCAGTGATCCCCCACTTGTCGACCTTGCATCCTGATAAGACGGCCTGATGACTAACCTGGCATGTGATCAGCCAATCACGTCCAAGTTCAGTAATGACGCGTCACACCCATAACATCCACCGCACCCAGGTTTATAGTTCAGAATTTCATGGAACTTTCTTCCATTTCCTCTGTTAAAGCTGTCTTTTAATCCTCCTCTCTGGATTTTTTCCTCCTTTGGTCGAGGAGTTCATTTCCGTTTTACCGATTAATCGTTTTCACCTCATACCGGGCCTAGCATTAATTTCTTGAGGATCGATGCCTGCCGAATTTGTCTTATTGTCCTATTTATCCGGAGAAAAACACGATACTTTTGGGGGTTTTTTGGAAGCTGGATACGATCGCACACCAAATCGGATGCTTTTTTTTGTCTGTTAAAACGAATAAAACGAGTCTGTTTTGGTGTACAGAATTAGTTTATTTACGATTCGAAAAAAATTAAATGAAGGGAAAGTCCAGGTATATATATATATATATATATATATATATATATATATATATATATATATATATATATATATATAATTATAGTGTGTGTGTATATGTATGTGTGTGTATATATATTTAATTTTACATTTTAACATTTAATTTGCTTGTTTCCTGTGTCTTTGACAGATTTATCGTATTGTCAGATTTCTCCACTTCTCATTAATCATCACTTTATCTTTATCATCTCTGTCATAACTCCTCTTATTATTATTAACTTAAAAAAAAAAAAAAAAAAAAAAAAAAAAAAAAAGTAAGTCCCTGATCCAGTTGGAGGAGACTCGGCTTCAAAAAACAATGCGTTTCAGTGTGGGCGGGGCTTGCGCCATGAAGTCACGGCCGTCGGACACGTGACTGTCATAGGCGGAAGTGATATTCGACATTTTGTAACGCGGAAGTTTCCCCCCCTCCATTATCCAGTAGGATTTCAATAACAACACAGAAAAGAATTCGGCTTCGTCCCAGCGATTGTTTGTTAAAGCTCGGAAAACATCGCGGTTCCTTTTCTTTTAAATATCAGCAGAACATTTAAACACGCCGTGTTTTAGTCAAATCGCGATATTTTCTCAGCCCCTATGGCTGCCACCAACAACTTGCAGGTAAGTTGCTGCTAGCGGACTAGCCGTGCTAGATAGCGAAGAAATTCGCTGGTAATCCTATAGTGAGAGCTTTAAATAACCGTAACGCGTGACTGAGCGAAGCTGACTTGTGTTTAGTCTGCGCTCAAGTTTGCTGTTGAATCATAACAAAGTCTCAACGCTGGAGTTTTTGACCGAATCCCAAACCCCTCTCTGTGGGGCAGTATAGTGTACTAGGTGGGGTGTTGACGCTACTGTTTAGTAGGCGACCTTTATAGGGAGTAGGCAGGCATTTGGGACTGAGCCTCGGGGGAAAACGTCATCTATCAATGGCCTAGCTTAAAGCTTTGTGTTCTTTTATTATTAATTAATTATTTTTTAAAGCTATTGTCTGTTCATGGCAAAAAGCTCGTCAAACATATTGTGACCTCTTTTCTCTTTGCAAAAATAAGTTATATTTTTAGAAAATCGTTTAGCAGCTGGATGTCTTTTAACTTCTTGTAGTTTTTAAATCGGAATTAGCAAGATAGCCCGTTTTAGCCTAATTTAACTTGACTTAACGGTTAACTATTATCAGCGATTATCGGGGTCCAAGCACTGATTAACAAATAAATAGATCTGAATTGTCCACAATTTTAATAAATAAAATAACATTCTTTAAAATTATTGCATTGAAGGAAAAAATGTGTTCCTGGATTATTTCTAGTGATGTGTGTAGGAATAAAGCCGCGTCGTGCTGTTATATGAAAACAATCAACGACAGGGTGATGTGAGGAAGTCACATCACTGTTTCCACACTGAAGTTGATTATTTTCCTGATTTAATTGTAAAAACTTACAATTAAATCAGGACGCGAGCGCATTAATATAAACCTGAGCAGCTGTTATAGAAAGTTCATCTGACCGATCTGAATCCAGAATATAAATACAGTGTGGTGTAATTGCCCTGCATCATGAAGTCATTCGGTCGGTCTGGGTCCATCGCGTGGCAGAATCGCTTTATGGTTTCCACTTCTCAGATAGCGTTTAAAGGAATGAGAAGAATTAGGAATGTGTGCACTTTGGCTACACTTATTGACTCTGTTTTTGTTTACAGTCGGGTCTTTACCTCACGTAATAACTTGCGTGATGGCTGGAGAAAGCTACTGTAAAAACACTCGCTGTTAGACTGATGATAAAACCTGAATCTGTCAATTGTTTTACTTCTAGAACTTTAACCTGTTATATTTTGTTTGTATTTGTTTGTTGTTGTTTTTTTGCAGAAAGCTATAGATCTGGCCAGTAAGGCGGCGCAGGAGGACAAGGCGCAGAATTACGAGGAGGCGCTGAGGCTGTACCAGCACGCCGTTCAGTACTTCCTGCATGTCATCAAATGTACGTCTGATGTTATAGGAGCTGTCAAACTCTTTGTGTGTCTTATAGGTGTGTTGAGGTTCCTGTTCAGCAGTCGTGGGTACTGAACTCAAAGCCTGTGTGTGTGTTTTAGATGAAGCTCAGGGGGACAAAGCCAAACAGAGCATCAGAGGCAAATGTGCGGAGTACCTGGACCGAGCGGAGAAGCTGAAGGAGTACCTGAAGAAGAAGGAGAAAGCTCCCGCTAAACCAGTCAAGGAGTCACAGTCCGACGAGAAAGGGTGTGTACGCAAGGTGTGCTTGTGTATCGGTCAGATTTCATATTGTTTACAAGTGTGTGTGACTTATTTTTTTTCCTCTTTCTTTCCCTACAGAAACGACAGCGATGACGGAGAAGATCCAGAGAAGAAGAAATTCCAGAACCAACTTTCAGGTTGGTTGTTTACACACTCCTTCTTACTGGGAAATTGGGAAAATGACAGTGGAAGGGTTATTTTGTATCGGTTTGTTATCTTGACAGGTGGATGAACTGATCGGTAAAGTTATAGAAACGTGGAGGGTTAAATAGAAGATGTACAGATGAATGGACAGGCAGAGAAAACAGAATAGGATGGATAAATGAATAGCCAGGTGGATGGATGAATGTACATAGTTAGAAAGATGGATGATGGGTAGACGGATAAGTTAATCACTATGTTGGTTGATAAACAGATGGATGTTTGGATAGATGATGAACAGACTGACTGAAAAACATCTGAAAGATGGATGCAATAGGTGCATGGACAGATGATGGCAACAATCAGCTGGACAGACTTCTGAATGAATGGACAAATGGTTAGCAGTAAGGATGGATGGATGGACAGGTAGCAGTAAGGATGGTTGGACAGGTAGACTGATGAATGGATGGACAGGTAGCAGGAAGGACGTGTGCAGGTTGCTGGATGAATAGGTGGAGAGGTAACCAAACAGACGGACAGGTACCTGGGTGAGAGCAATGAATGTGAAATGTAAACAACACTAATGGAGTGTGTTTGTGTGTAGGGGCCATCGTCATGGAGAAACCGAATATCCAGTGGAACGATGTCGCTGGACTCGAAGGAGCCAAAGAGGCCCTGAAGGAAGCCGTTATTCTGCCCATTAAATTCCCACACCTCTTCACAGGTCAGTGTTTCATCATCTCTAATTACCTGGAACACCACAGGTCAATGTGACTGTCAGCAGGGGCGTAACCAGGCCTGGGCATTGGGGGATGATTTTTTCTTTAGCCCCGAATAATCCTCCACTTGGAGCCGTTTGTCACTACGTAACTAAACGTAAGTAAAAAGAAAATGGATATGGGTGACCATATGTTCGCTTTTTCCTGGATAACCAGTAAAGGGGTTGAAACTGAAACACTAACATCCTCTCATGCTAAGCAGGAAGGTGTGTAAATGCTCTTGGCTGTCAGTATTATCAGCTAATTTGCATATTTAATTGCCGATAAAACACAGTATGGTGGGGGGAGTGTAACCTTGGTTCTCTCCGCTCTCAGGTAAGCGTACTCCGTGGAGGGGGATCCTGCTCTTCGGTCCTCCTGGAACAGGAAAGTCGTACCTGGCCAAGGCTGTGGCCACTGAGGCCAACAACTCCACCTTCTTTTCCATCTCCTCCTCAGACCTGGTGTCCAAGTGGCTGGGAGAAAGTGAGAAGTGAGTTCTCGGACAGCCGGGCTGTGACGAGCAGCTTCGTGAATGTGTGAGATGCTGCAATGAAATGAAATGTCTCGAGACTTGTTTAAAATGTTGATGCCACGTGATTCATTGAGGCCACACCTCCTTTACTGAGAGTACAATGCCTGAATAGAAACTTTAAATGCATTGATTGATGGAGGAAGTGAAACTGGATGCTTCGGTAGTGATCAAACACAGCTGTCATGACAACCAGAAACCCTCACCTCCCCCCAGCTGCAGGCTGACTGAGTACTATAAATAAAATGACTACCTCCTTTTTTTTTTTTTTTTGCCACCACCCCCAGTGTATTAATAACGTGTTCATTTCAAACATGACCCTGATTCCCCCGTACGTTCCTTGCTCCCTTTCCTTCAGGCTGGTGAAGAACCTGTTCGAGCTGGCCCGAGAACACAGTCCATCCATCATCTTCATCGACGAGGTCGACTCTCTGTGCGGCTCCAGAAGTGAGAACGAGAGCGAGGCGGCTCGCAGGATCAAGACCGAGTTCCTGGTGCAGATGCAGGGTGAGAAAGAGATGGTGATGATGAACCTGGATTTTAGCTTTGGAGGATCAAAGCATTAATGTCGTTGCTGTAAACAAATTTGAGTTTTCTCTTTGGGTTTTCTCTTCAGATTTAGTTTTTGTTTTACGTCTTTACTTTGGATGGTGCAAAATTGATCTTAGACAGGGGCTACTGAAACCAGGGTTGTGGTTTTTTTTTTCTTTTAATTTTTGTTTTGTTTTTTTTAATTGGGGAGAAAAATAAAGCAACAAATAGTCTCTCTAGCCCCCGACCCTGATGTATCGATTCCGTTTTTTCTGGAATCTTTTGGTACTGGACCACTGAAATTAGGAAAATTTTGAGGAAACTATAGTTAAAAAAAAACTTGAGATTACACACCACTTCTTGTTCATTCTCAGGTGTTGGGAATGACAACAAGGGAATCCTGGTGCTCGGAGCAACCAACATCCCATGGACACTCGACTCTGCCATCAGGAGACGGTGAGCAGCTCGATTCTGATTTAATTTCATTACGTAAAGGACTGCTTTATAGGCTACAGCGCTTGGAACAGAGTGGAATAACACCTTCCGAGGTGTATCCATAGAAACGATTGTATGACGGCAGCTCATGAATATGCAGAGATAAATTAAAGATAAATAAAATTACGGCGAGTCAGCATTTCATTCTCAGGGCATATAAGAAGCCTGTGTTTGCCTGGGTCGTGCTTTGAAATCGGAGAACACTTATTTATTTATTATTACTTTTCAAATAAACCACAAACAGTGTGAATCTGTACACCTGAGCACTGTGTGTGTGTGTGTTTGTGTAGATTTGAGAAGCGCATCTACATCCCCCTGCCAGAGGAACACGCCCGCTCCTTCATGTTTAAGCTGCATCTGGGCACCACGCCCAACAGCCTGAACGAGGCCGACTTCGTCACTCTGGGCAAGAAGACCGAGGGCTACTCGGGTGCCGACATCAGCATCATAGTGCGCGACGCTCTGATGCAGCCCGTCAGGAAAGTGCAATGTGCCACACACTTCAAACGGGTACGGAGTCCTGATTCAATACCTGGGCCTTGTTCTTGCTTGTTACCCGAGTTACAGAGGAAACCGGATTGAGTTGTTGATGATTTTACATCGTTAGGGATTGTATATGTATAATTATACCACAGTGCTGGTAAATTCTCGCGTAAACCCCACCCGTTTTTAAAGGTACGAGGACCATCCAGAGCCGACCCCAATGTGATCGTGGATGACTTTCTAACCCCGTGCTCTCCAGGAGATCCTCAGGCCATTGAGATGACGTGGTTGGAGGTTCCTGGAGATAAACTCTTGGAGCCTGTGGTTAGCATGGTGAGCTGTTTAAGAAGCTTCGTTTTCCACAGCGGTTTCTATCGCTCATTAGTTTGTCAAAACCGACTTTAGTTCAGTATTTATATTCCTGCGATCATTTCATTCTAATTAGTCTATAGAGCACCAAAACTAGATCAGCAGTTTTATTCCAGAACTCCTTAGTCTATATAGTGTAATAGCAGATCAGCGTTTGTAGTCTTGCCTACGTTAATTTACATAGACGAGACTGATCCTAGAACAGTGTTCTGTACTCCTGCTTTCATTAGTTTGTCAAAACAACGTCTGTTTGCCGCATGTGTTCACAGGCGGACATGTTGCGATCGCTGGCCAGCACGAAGCCCACCGTGAACGAGCAGGACCTGGAGAAGCTGAAGAAATTCACAGAGGATTTCGGCCAGGAGGGTTGAGGAAGGAACTGAAGTGACGGGGTCCAGGATTTCTAAAGTCTTCTCTTCCCTCTTTTCCTCTCTTTTTCTTCCTGGACTTCCTGTTGGACTGGCGAGTTGAAGGACAGCTTGGTAGAAGCCGATCCGGAGCCTACATGCACACGGAATTACATTTATGAGTCTCATTTTTCTAACATTTAGTTATTCTGGGTTTTTTAAAAAAAAAATCATTCTCGGTTTATTTGGATTCACTACGTCAACGCTGGTTCAGTCGTAAAGATTTCGGACTTATATCGAGCACTAATTTGCATTGGGCTGATGTTCAGAATTTTCCCATAATGATTATCGGCAAACATTATATCGCGGTTTACAATATTATTAAATGGCTTACAAGCACATAGGACACTATCTAGGTGGCACAAAAAAGGTAGTAACAATGTCGTGCATGCTGAATATCGCAGTACATCACATTTCTGAGTATCGGCACATGCCTCAAGTTGAGAAGTGAGTAGTGATGAGCGTTATTTGGATTGTCAATTTGTGGGCTGTGTTCCATTTCTTACATGATGAAGCTTTCAAATCTTGTTGTAGATCCAAGTGCCGTTAGTTTACCGCAAACACGATATAAAACTTTATTTAAATAGCCAGTTTAACAAGATGCATCAAAAATATTTTGGATCTCGGTAACTTTTTGCATTTACCTTTGGCAAATGCCCTTTTAGTCTATGATTGAATGCCCTTTTTTGCGCCCTAGTCGACTTCGCCTTACAGCCCGAGAGTGTGCAACATCAATGTCACACAGTTATCTCTAGCTACATCATGTAGCTGGTTTCCATGGTGATTTGTTCAGGCAATTGCTAGCAAGAAGGATGCAGTTGGTTTCTATGGCTATTTGTACTAGCAAGAGAATGACTTACAGTTGGTTTCCGTGGTGATTTGTACAGACTAGCGTTAGCAAAAATGACATGGTCCATGGTGATTTAAATTTTTTTTTGTTTGTTTGGGTTATCTCTAGCAAAAGAATGACACAGTTGGTGTCTGTGGAGATTTGTACAGGCTACCGCTATACAGAATGAGAGATGGTTTCCGTGGTGACTTGTACAGGCTACCGCAAGCAAAATTGATGTAGCCATCTGTAATTCTGTAGCTGCATAACTAATGATGCTAATTGGCTATTTTGTCCACATTTTGAAAGATATTGATCCTGTTAACACTTAGCAGCTTGGTCTGCCATTTTGAAAAGGACGCTGCATCAGACCATCATGATCCTCAGGACTTCAAAGGGCTTATCTGACGAAAGTAACACGAGCTGATGAAAGTAATGGAACCCAAGATGGCGACTAAGGCAGCGGGGGTGTTAATTCAGTTGTAATACACTTGGGGTATTTTTCTTTGAGCCATCACCATGCTAAGTGAGCTGTGCTAGCTAATGAACATGCTAAGTATTCTAGCGGAATGAAGTTGCAAAGGTGGCCCACCATTTTGATCTTGGCTATATTTTAAAAAAATATATTTAATTTCGTAAGAATGCAACGCTTTGTAGGGCTTATAACCAAACTGAACAGCGGCTTAAGATGTCACGCAAGTGGAAAATATGAGAAGTCGACAAGGGCGCATGAAACCTCAGAATTGTTACAATGTGTTGATGGGTGTAGACCTTGTGGAGGTCACATGACCGAGAAAACGGCATAAGTTCAGTAAATGTTTTGTTATATTACAGAATTTGGTTATCTTTAATTAGTATACATCAAATCATAAATATATTGTACCTTTACTTTCTTTCAAATTGAACGTTATTTCTGGCCAACAGTTATGGGATGTGACAGAAAGGCATCTCATGGTCTGTGACTTGTGGTCATGTGACACCAAGCCAATTTTTATTTTATTATATTCTTTGGACCATCTTACTACAGCAAACTTGTGCCTTCAATCCGTTTTTCTTTTACTTTACATAAAAACAAACCAAATTTTTGTGTACATCATAAATGTTAATAAACATTTATCGACGGCGCAAAAAAATAAGATTTGCACATTCATTCACATTTATTCTCCTTCCCTGTCTGTATACAGCTACAGTCCTGTTCGCTTATGGTGTTGGGTTTTCTATATAGCAAACTTTACATGTTATCCTTCATAGCCTGTTTATTTTTTGCTGTTGTTTAAACATGACTGTTTAGAACATTTCTGTTTCTGAACTCCAGGAGGTTTTGGTGTTGCTCATTTACCTCTTATCGTACACGTGTAAATAAAAGCTGAGATTGAAAAACTATACTGCGGAAAACACTTGTTTATTAAGTAATCAACATCAGCGGGTTTGTTTGGATCAGCAGAAGGAGTGTCCAGTGTCAGCGCTTCGTAATTGGTAAAGTGGTAACTTTCAAAAGTCTTCAGGACAGAAGAGTTAAGTTTTGTCGTTTCTTGGGAGCGTGACTACTAAAAATGTTAATTGCTGGTAAAATGCTGTGGTATCAGACAAATAAAACACGTTGGCAGGTGTAAATTTGTCGTTTATTGTTTTCCTAAATCAGCACATCAGAGTGTTATTATTCCTTGTGTAAACTGTACAACTTGTGCACCTGTTCGAGTTTGGATCTATAACTAGGAGCTACGAAGCTAATGTTGCTAACAAGTAATGGAAGTCTCACACAAAATCTTAAAAACATCCAGTTCTATTGGTTTGTGAGATTTAGGACACAGGTTTCCATTACTTGTTAGCTATGGTAGCTTTAGCACAAAGCAAAACAAACAAAAAAAATGACTCAAATGAGACAACACTTCTGTGTATGTGGAAAATTGTTTATTATTTTTGTCAGACTATTCCTTTAGATATAGATATCTTCTAGGTCATGATGTAGACTATTTTATTGTTTTTCACTGTTTTTATTATTTTTATTTTCACCATGGTTGGCTCGTATTATGGAACAGCTTCCTCGTAATAGAAGAGCCTCTTTCCTCACAAAAGGCGGGAAAATCCTACCTCCTTTGCTGGATTCTGGAATTTGTAGTCCTTTACGTGCGCGTTACTGACGTCGTCACGTATTAATCAACTACAAATCCCAGAAAGCGACTGACAGCGAGTGTTTGGTTCGTGGACATCGCTTGTGTTTTGGTTTGTATTAGTGAACGGAGTTAGCTAGCTGCACAAAATTAATGGTCGAAACGCGCGTACAACGTTTTGCGCGTTCATATCGTCACGCTTTTCTGACACTGTAACCTATTACGAATGTGAGAAACAAATGGTGAAAATTTGACTCGCTGTCTATCTGGCATTTATAAAGAAAGAGCCATTTATATCGACTCCGTAGATGAAAGCGTTAGCTTGTCACCAGCTAGCTAGCGCGGCCGTGTCCTAAATGGTTCCCTTACATTGTTAAAGTTCACTAGGTAGTCCGTAAACCACCGTTGTTGTGATAGCACATTGAGAGCACGTATATAGGGAGTACGCAGAGATTTGGGGTTCGGCTTGAAGTCTCTCTCCCATGCCCTCTGAAGAGGCTTTTTGGAACTCGGTAACACTGGACTGGTTTTTCTCGCACTCCGGCTGGTCTTTTCTTCCTTTCATGATGATGATGATTTTAGTTTTTGCTGCTTTTATGGTCGCCTTTGTCTTGTTTCTCTACATGATATCGCCTTTAATAAGCCCCAAACCGCTCAAACTCAATGGGGCCCATGTCGTGGTAAGTGCACTTGTTTTCCATTAAAAACAAGTGATTTATTTTCCACTTTTCCACTGTTTATATTGTTTCTTTTGAAAACAGTTTGCATATAGCCGATCATCTGTGTCCTTTTTGTGCCGTTGATAATGTCATGTGCAAGAATTTAGTACAAGAGGGGGGCGGCCTGAGAACACGTATACACCTTAATTTTACTCGCAAATACAGTCTGATATGAACGTTCATAAATATGCAAATTATGTACATACGGAAACGCCCCTCACGCAACGCCCGCCTACATTGGCCTGCTACGTGACGGTAAACTAGCTAGACATTTGCATTGACATATTTTCATTTATTTGTTTGTAAGGGAAAGTAGTCAAAGCTGTGAAAATGTAACGTTACCATGGCAACCATGATTTGTTCATCAAAAAATATAAGTCTATGCAGGTTTTACACTGCACAAATCATTTAAAAAATCGAAAAGTGTTTGGCACGGAGATGAGATCGGAAATAGTAAGTAAAAATAGAAAAAAATTATTAAAAATTTGTTTAAACAATTAAAAAATTTGATCAAAAAGCCTGGCAGAAGAGATCAGTTTTAAGCCTATTTTTAAAAGTGGTAATAGAAGGTGCAAGGCGGATGTCCAGTGGCAGTTGATTCCATAGACGGGGGGCAGCAACAGCAAAAGCTCTATCCCCCTTTGTTTTTAACCGGGAACGAGGGACATGCAAAAGAAACCTATCAGAAGATCTTAGACATCTGTTTGATGAATGTGGTTTAAGAAGACCCTCGAGATAGGAAGGAGCTTGATTATTAAGAGTTTTAAAAACAAACATCAGAATCTTAAACTGAATCCTAAAACGGACTGGGAGCCAGTGAAGCGATGCTAAAATTGGGGTGACACGATCAAACTTCTTTGCCCTGGTCAACAGCCTTGCAGCTGCATTCTAAACCATCTGAAGACGAGCCAGAGATGACTGAGGAAGACCCAAGTATAATGAATTACAGTAATCTAAGCGAGAAGTAATAAAAGCATGAATAACCTTCTCCAAATCCTGGAAAGAGAAAAATGTTTTGAGTTTCGAAATAATCCGTAGTTTATCTGCTTGGTTAAGCATAATTCTGAGTCCAGAATGAAGCCAAGGTTCCGAACCTGGGAAGAAATTGAGGGAAAGTGATTATGGAGCTTGTTAATGAGACCATTTCTCAATCTCAGGGGGCCAAAAACAATTATTTCAGTTTTGTCTTCATTATGTCGGAGGAAATTATTTGTCAACCATTTTTTAATGTCATCCAGACAGTCCAGCAATGGCTGAATGGAGTCACCAGCTTTCAAAGGAATGCACAACTGGGTGTCATCAGCATATAAATGAAAAGAGACATTGTGAGCCCTAATAATATTCCCCAACGGCCGCATATATAAATTAAAAAGAAGTGGGCCCAGAATGGAGCCTTGAGGAACACCACTAATAATATTACTAGAAGAAGAGCAGAAATTACCCAACGCTACAGAGAAAGACCTGTCCTTAAGATATGAGCTGAGCCATTGTAGGGCGGTTCCCTGGATACCAAACAGATGCTCTAAGCGCCAGAGAAGTATGTTATGGTCTACAGTATCAAAAGCACCTGTAAGATCTAATAGCATCAACACAGTATTTTTTCCAGCATCCACTGTGAGTAAAATGTCATTGGACACTTTTAACAAAGCAGACTCTGTGCTATGAAAAGCAGTGAAACCAGAATGTAAAGGTTCAAATAACATAGCTGAGTTGAAAATCAGGAGCAATTGAGATTGTACTATTTTCTCTAGCAGCTTTGACAGAAACGGTAGCTTAGAGACAGGCCGATAATTATTAAGGCAACCTTCATCCAAACCCTGTTTTTTAAGCAAAGGTTGAACAATAGCATGCTATCTAATTTATATCTAATTTAATCTAATTTATAGCCATGTTACGTTTACTGTGGTGGAGTTTTGCAACATTTTCCTTTATTATCAAAAAAAAATTATATTTAAAAAATTTTAGTTAAGCTGTTAATTATGAGGAAGTTAAAAAGTTTGTGCCCCCACAACCCACATTCTGAATATATTTTGTGTGTTTATTTGTGATGTCCAGGTGACGGGGGGCAGCAGCGGGATCGGGAAGTGCATAGCCATGGAGTGCTACAAACAAGGAGCTTTCATCACACTGGTGGCGCGCGACGAGGTGAGACCGTAAACACGTGGGTGGCTAACAAGTAACAGAAGCTTATAGCTACCGGTTTGCATGAACTGCTTATCTGATTAATCGTACACTCAGTGTTCAGAGTCTCAGACACACAGAAGGTCAAAGCCGAATCACTATCGTTTTGGTGTCACTGAGAGAGGGGGCATGGCCTGAAGTGTGAAGGCGGAGCTGTATGTTAGAAAGGAATTCTGCAATAGAATAGTTTGATTTGTGCTGAAAATGGAAAGAAAACGATAAAAGAAAGAAATGTACAGTTTAGAAAAAAATAAGGAAAATGTACATGGAAGGATAGAAAGAAAAATGGAAAAAGAGGTAGGGAAAAAACAAAAAGGGGAAAGAAGCAAACATGCACAACGAAAAATAAAGAAAACTACAGAAGCGATAGAGGGAAATGCTAGAAGGGAGAAAGAAAAACGTACAAAAAGAGGAATAAGAATGCAAAAAGAATGTAAAGAAAAAATGTAAAAGAAAGTGAGAGAGAGGAAAAAATGGAAAGGAGGTGAGGCAAGGATAAAAGGAAGAAAGGGAAGGAGGAAAAATGGAGTATGAAGGAAGCAGGAGAGAGCGAGAAAGAGAAAGAAAGATGGTAACAAGGAAAATCATAAATGATAAGAGAAAGAAAGAAGGATGATATTACTGAGACGTGTGATTTTTAATTTTTTTTTTTTTTAAAATGTATTTATTTATTTATTTATTGTGCGAGTGATGATTTGGACGTGCCGCTAAACTGGAGGCCATGAGCTTGTGGTGTTTTGTGTCTCCAGGGTAAACTGGTGCAGGCGAAGAAGGCGGTGGAGAAGTGTGCCATAAACGATAAACAGGTCAGTTACTCTACGGAAGTGAAATAATGGTGTAGTGGCGTGGAGTGGCAGCAGGGGGGCAGCGTCGAGCTAATTGCTACATGTGAGTTCCAGCTCTAGTACCACCAGTAGCAGGAGGAAAAAAGAAAGGAATAATATTTTTCAGCTAGAAAGGATAGCAAACAAGAAAGGGAAAGAAAGGAAAAGTGGGGGACGCCAAGGGACGAAAAGGAACGCATGAAAGAAGAACGAGAGAGATAGAGGGAGGGAAAGACAAAGTGATAGGAAAGCATGAGTGACGGAAGCGGGTGAGACGCAATGAGAGAAAAAGATGATGAAAGGAAACGAGAAATTTAAATAAACAAAGAAGCGAAGGAAAGAAAGAGGGTTGAAAGAAACATGTTAGAAAGGAAGGAGGAACATCCCATAATACGGTTTAGAGAAAAGTTTACAGTGAGGGAGTAACTTTTAAACTGATCGTGAAGGTAATATTATTTTTAATATTATTATTAAGTGTGTGTGTGTTGTGTGTAAGGTGGTGCTCTGCATCTCAGTGGACGTGTCGAAAGATTACAGCCAGGTGGAGAGCGTGCTCAAACAGGTGAGTGGAGGAGTGAAAGTGTGTGTGTTGTGTGTGTGTGTGTACATCTTCACGTGTGTGTACATCTTCACGTGTGTGTACATCTTCACGTGTGTGTACATCTTCACGTGTGTGTACATCTTCACGTGTGTGTACATCTTCACGTGTGTGTGTGTCAGGCTCAGGAGAAGCTGGGGCCGGTGGACATGCTGGTGAACTGCGCAGGGACGGCCGTGTCAGGGAAGTTCGAGGAGCTCGGGGTCCAACACTTCCAGGTCAGATTTTTTAATCGATATGCAAATAAGGAATCCCACCACACCTCTAAGTCCTGCCCCCTTCCCTGTGATGTAGCAGTGCTACATGGCTCTCAATTGCATATTGTAAAACCACCTTGAAAGAATTCATGCAAACAAAGCTTTTTATTACATGTATTGTTTTATTAAAATTTATATATATATATATATATATATATATATATATATATATATATATATATCAAATATTTTATTGCCCTTTGATCAGCTTTATGGTCAAATTAACGTCTCACACTTTAATATCATAAACGCGTTATAGAAGTACAGTTACTAGTAATGTCAGGTGTAATGTGTGTGTGTGTGTCAGAGTCTGATGGAGGTGAACTACCTGGGCAGTGTGTATGCCACGCGAGCTGTGATCAGCAACATGAAGGAGCGGCGGATGGGCCGCGTGGTGTTCGTGTGTTCTCAGGCCGGGCAGCTCGGACTCTTCGGCTACACGGCGTACTCCGCCTCCAAATTTGCCCTCCGCGGCCTCGCCGAAGCTCTGCAGATGGAGGTGTGTGTGTGTGTGTGTGTGTGATGGAATCAACGCTGATGTCATACCTTGAAACCACAACGCATGAGGGCGAGCGCGTTAATATAAAACCTGTGCTAGAAAACTAATCAGCTTATCTTATGACCAATCAGAACGCAGAATCTTACCCAATGTTGTGTACTCGCTCTGTGTTGTGTCCTGCAGGTAAAGCCATATAACATCTACGTGACGGTATCCTACCCTCCCGACACTGACACACCGGCGTTAGCTGAGGAGAACAAGATGAAGGTACGTGTTCGCGAATCATCGATGAACACACTTTTTTTTTCTTTTTTTTTTTTCTTTTCTTTACCCCCCCCCCCCCCCCCACCCCCTTTTTGTCCACGCGGTGTCGTAAGCCCTTTTTACTGTTTTGTGTGTTTTCTCCAATGCAGCCTTTAGAGACGAAGCTGATCTCGGAGACGTCCGGGGTGTATCAGCCTGAGCAGGTGGCGAAAGTCATCGTTAAAGACGCCGTGGTGAGTGTCAACACTGCGCTGATGGCAGGTTTATATCGACGCGCTTGTCGTTTCGATAGAAAACGTGAAGGAGCGGTTACTATGGAAACGATAACTTATCAGAGTGAGCGCATTGATGTAAACCTGCGCTGCTGTTACAGAACATTAATGAACAGCTTCTAACCAATCAGAAGGTGTAACGCATCTCACTCAGCTGTTTAAGTTGTGTGTGTGTTGCATGGTGCAGCAGGGGAACTTCAGCAGCTCCGTAGGTCCTGACGGCTACATGCTGTCTGCGCTCACCTGTGGCATGTCGCCCGTCACATCCATCACCGAGGGGCTGCAGCAGGTACATGCCTGTCACTCTCTCACACCTGTCTCTCTCATACACTTGTATGTTTACCGAATGAAATCGGTCATAAACAGCTGTGTTCTGGGTTCAGATTGTGACCATGGGGCTGTTCCGCACCATCGCACTCTTCTACCTGAGCAGCTTCGACAGCATTGTACGCCGCTGCATGATCCAGAGGGAGCAGAGCAAAGCGTCCAACAAGACGGAGTAACGCCAGCGCTTCCTGCCGTTCCACCATCACTGCTCGACCTAGACACACACACACGTTACATCCTGATACACCCCATCGCATAACACACATTTTGTCTGGGTCAACGTAGGGCGGAGCTTAAGCTACGTTTGATCAGCAAATGAGTGTTTAGTTTACTTCAGTTAAGCCACTTTAACTAACTAATGTTCGCTTAGCTACGATTAACGATTCCCTCTCCAGCAGTAGCTAAACCTATCGCAAATAAGCTAACTATTGAACAGGCTAACACTGAGGTTAACAGTTTTATCGACTTTGTTAGCTATTTAACGTCAGAGTGTGGCGTGTATTTACCAGATCGAAAGAGTTTACCAACGTTAGCTAAGCGCTGTGCTGATATTAGCTTGATTTCGTTTACAGTCCAATGTTGAAGTGATACCACAGATTAGCCAAAGCACCTCAATGTTCGGAAGCTGACTACTCGGCTAGATTTAGCCGCTGGAGAGTTAACCTAAAATTAGCGAATGTTGCTCGATACAGTGCGCAAGTTCCACAAGTATAATAGTTTCGCTATCCTAAACGATTAAATCTTCATCAACATACAATACATCAATGCGGTGTTTGCTAGCCAACCTGGCTATTGGTTTTAATTACATGACAAAAGAGCTAGCCAAATTTAGCTAGCTTGCTAGTTAGTGGATTTAAATGTTTTTAATCACGCAACAGTTGTACATACAGTAGTATATACATGCAAGCTAATGTCTGGCTAGCTGTTTTATTTGTGTAATTATGAATTGTGGCGTCAATATAAATTCTCAAATTGTATCAAATGTGCGGTCCTTCAGCACGCTAGCTAACTTCAGGTTTGTGCAATTCAAACAGCTAAAATTTTTCAGTTAGCTAGTGTTGGACTACGTAAAATTTTGTTTTGGAACACTAGCGTTGTTTGCTTGCAAGCGATTCTACTTTGCGCACAATTACGGTGATGTCATGTGATCGATTTACCTTAAGCTCCGCTCTTATTACATGCTGTAACGATTTTTTTTTAGCACGTCTTTGTAAGTGGATTATCTTCGCAGGCGAGGATAGATAAATGTTTATCGTTCCAATCTCAGACAAACTCGCTCACCTTTCCCATCGTTGTCGTTTATTGGTTAAAAGATAACTTCCTGAACTGCGTCCGCCATTTTTGCCTTATCCTCGATTCTCTGTGCAGGCATCCTGATGGAGATGTTTGATGTACGCGAGACTCGCTGGTTCGAGTTCTTCCCTTTGCTAACAGGACGTGCTAGCATGTTTAGCCCTGACCTAGAAGGAGGGGAGGGAATGAAGAACATGTTTTTAGCATCCATGCTAGCTGTTGAAAAGCAGGACGGCGCTGCGTGTGCTGAAACCTACACAAATCGAGCGAATCCCTGCGTTTCGGTCTTTATAACGTGCCCTTGTTCGTTAGCGATTAGCAGGAAAAACGATCGACACTGAAGTGACTTCCTTGGAGAATTTCTTTCAGTTTTCAGTTCGACTTCTATGTAGCTTGCTAACTATCTAGCAACGAAACACCGTCTGCAGCTGTCGCAGCTACGAAGCGTGTAGCGATTAGCAGGACATCGATCACGCTTGACGTCGACGCAAATACCTTCCGTTTTCACTGACTTCCCGAGTACTGCGTAAATAGCTAACCAGCTAGCACGCTATCTGGCTGCCCTGCTAGCTACTTAGCATGCTAATTAGCCAACAAACTCAACCCTGAAGCCGAACACTCAATGTGAAAGAAATTGAGCGTAAATCTCTAAAGATCCTTCACACTGTCCTTCACACTCGACCACCATGTTATATTGGCTTGCTAACCAGTCGTTAGCTTATCCGACTGTCATGCTAGCTATCTAGCGTAAAAAAAAAACAACCCATCAGCTTACTAGTTAGACCGAACAAGTTTCACCAGCTGTAAAGAGCAAACATAGGACTTGTTACGTTAAAGAAAACATACGAATAGCGCAAGACGGCGCAATTTAGCACTAACATTTTTTTCAATTATTATTAGCTACCATTTAGCAATTCAGCCATAGCAAGTGAGGCGCTCCAGTCACGCAGAACTCATTTTAAAGCCTTAAGAGACAATCGGTTCAGCCAGATTTATTGTTTCATGGTAGCCTCCTCGCGATCAGCTGCGGTTTTTGCGTTATTTGCCATGTTTGTTCTTTTGTTTTTTTTTTGTGTTGTTATTTTCTGTTTTTTTGCGATTCAAGGCGCCTTAAGTATGAAAGTGAGGACGCATGAGTCGCAGCGACGATGTTCTCATTTGACGTCGGCACGAGGCTCGGTTAAGATTAACTATCGCTCTTCCGTTCCACAATAAGGCAGAGTAGCTAACACGCTAGTTTTTAACCGATTAACGGTTTAACACTATGTTCGTCACTTGCAACATTCATCGTACGCACTTCCGAGTATTTGAAAGGAGGCTGCGTAGGTAGTCTAATGAGACCTGGACAACATCCGAGCATAAACACGGCTATCTTTTAAGGATTTTGTTTTAAAATTGTAAAGACGGACAGCGCTGTGACTCGGAATAAAGAACAATTTTTTTTTTAAACGACACATTCCTACATCTGATCAATGACCTTTCTTTTCAGTCGTTAAAGCTATGCAAACGAAGCATGTACATTTAAAACCGGTTTTCACCTCCATGCTAGGACTTAGCTCTTTTCTTGTTGTTTGATGTTAAGACTGGTTTAAATGTCTCAGTTAATATAATTTAACGGTAATTTAAGTAAAAGTAAAAAAACACAAACAGCTCGGACACATTCCTCTTGTCTTTCGGTTGTTGTGACGAAAAGAAAAAAAAAATTATTCACCTTGTGTGCCATTTAAAAAAAAACAAAAAACAACAAAAAAAAACAACAACCCAAAAAAACAAACCCCAAAGTTGTTGTTGCTACATGTTAATTTCTTACATGATCAAATAAAATGTTTTGGAGAGTTGGTACCATTTGTTTCTTCGCATTTTTACGGCGAGAAGAAGATATGTGATATGTGAAGATATGTTAAATATAGTTTCGTTACTGTAAAATTATTAACGAGGCTCAAAGTCCACTAGGCTTCTCGCATCAAAGCCGTCTCCTCGCGTCTGCCATTATTCATAAGTTTTAATTATTGGTATTCATAGTTATTCATAAGCTGCTTTGACTGCCTGTCTAATATTCAAATCAGGGGCAGAAAAGATCAAAGGGATCGGGTGCATTTATATATATATATAAAAAAAAATTATTAAAAAGCAGAACCGAAACTAAATCTGAAGCATTAAAAAAAAAAAAAAAAAAAAAATCAGTTTCTCACAGCTATTGAGTTGTACACGAGTCAATTACAACGGAAACAAAAAAAAGAAGTCGTTATGATGATAGAGTCTATCTCACATGCATTACAGCAGTGAAATAATTTTCTTCACATAGCAAATATTATGCAAATTAGCTCATTAATACCAGCTATACACATACGTATATTTATTAATTATTCAATATGACGTCCAGTGCTACTGTTAACGGCTGCATAGTAAGTGGGGTTGTTTTTATTTTGTATTTTTTTATGAAATTTATATGAAATTGTACTGCTAGGCGACTTGAGAAACGTCTATAGCGAGTAAAACGTCGAAACGCATCGGTGCTATAAGACCAGCGGCCGTGGAAACAAAATATACTCATCAGAAATGTCAACATTTACCTCAGATATGTTGGTAAAATAATTTATAATTCAAATAAAAAGCCTCTTTTTGAGTAAAATGACACTTAGCATCATTGCTAATCAAACATCCACGGGTTCGGCCTTATTGGGACACAAATGAGTTTTACAAGTCAGGACGTAACGTGGACGTCTCTCAGCATTCGATGCTAAGTGTTATTATATAAATACTCATCAAAGTATATCAACATTTGCCTGAGATGTGTTGGTAAAAGACTTGTTTAATGGCTCTGTTTGAGTACAACTATTAGTTAGACTTAGCATCACCGCTAATCAAACATCCATCATAAGGTCGGCCATTGTGAGTTCATTTTGTGAGTTGCTATGCTACAGTTGACTTTCTATGCCAGAGCGAAAGGAAGTTTTGATTAGCAGTCAATTCTAAGTGCAATTAAAGTGTGGTTTTAGACACTTATGGGGGGGAGGGGGGAACAACGTTGATATTCCTGACAGTTTCCGGTCTCAGTGTGCTTTTAAACATAATGCCGACTAGCTAAATTGTCATAAGCTAGTTTACACTTAGCGGTTAGGTTGCATTGCCTAGCAACAGTGTTGCTTGATGAGCGTTTTCGCTCACCAGTGAACTGGTAGAAATATACACAACCGTTGTATACAAAAATTTTGGCACCCACAAACAAATCAGATATTTACCTTTTTTAGGGGGGAAAAATTGTGTGTATGTATATATTATAATAAAGATTACAACAGGAGAGGCTATTTTTTATTTGTTTATTTATTTGTTGTAGATATCTATATATTCTGTAATGGAGGAAATTGCCCCACTGTTGCACGCGCGTATAAGGGGCAGGATCCGCAAAGCGCGCGCACAGAGTGAGAGTGAGTCAGTGTGCTATCTGCACTCGGTGAACCGAATCCGCACTGCTCAGAAACCTGACGCGTCCCGGTCCCGCTGGCGCACGCACACGGTTTACAGTTGTTACGGAATGACACACTCACGTGGACACACTTCCTGAGCTGCTTTCCAGGATCACTCCCCTCCCACCCCCCGCCCCCCTCGGCTGGCGGAAAGTGGGCGTTTGCTTTTTCCTAAAGCACGGAGAAGTCGCAGTAGTACAGCTACCCCAGCGCGAGACACTGTACTGCACACTCTGTACGTTTTCCATCCCCTCGAGAAATGCACGTGAATATATACGCGTCTGTCTTAAGCCTCGTGAGAAGGCTGTACGATCCGTTCCTTCTGAACGTAACGAATTGTAGGCGCAGCCAGCACTGAGACGCTTGTGTGGACTGGACATGGCGAACGGAAATCTATACGATAACCGGCGCATCGTGGAAAAGTATCTGAACCACAAACTGTCGAAAAACGGCCACGCGCGGGAGTTCCATCGGTGCCGCGCGAGCAGCCTGGACGGCCAGGAGGAGCGCGAGAAGGAGAGCTCGCGCCGCGTAACTCTGCACATGGCTTTGCGCGAGGCCGGTGACGAACTGGAAAGCTTGTACCGACCGGAGTTGGCGGAGATGGTGAAGGGCCTGCGCGCGACATCCGTGGGCACGGAGCAGCCGCGGTTCGTGGCCGTGGCGGACGAGCTGTTCCGCGATGGAGTCAACTGGGGTCGCGTGGTGGCATTTTTCGAGTACGGCGCGATGGTGTGCGTGCAGTGCGCTCCGGAGACCGAGAGGAACGCGTGTGCCGAGAACGTCGCGCGCTGGATGGCCGAGTACCTGAACGGCCCGCTGAACGACTGGATCCAGGAGAACGGAGGATGGGTACGTCACTGTGTCACTACGAATCGATTCTTTCGAACGAGTCGTGTAAACCAGCCTCGCACCTGGTTCGTTCTTGCGAGTCGATTCTTTCGATCTATTCATTAAAAAGAACAGCCGTTCACGAACTCAAACCAAATGTCGAAATACAGTTCCCCCCCACAACAAGCAAGAAACATCAGACATCAAAGTTGTGGTGTTTTTGTTTTGGTGTGGGGATGAAAAATACACCCACACGTTTGTGAATTAATTCTTATGATATTAAAGAAATAATAATTAATGAGATGTTTAGAATAATCATTCACGAATCATACGACTCGCTCTGATGAATCGATTTGGACGAGTCGTGACAAAACTCCCAATCAGTTGGTTCGATTCTGGAATGTGATTCATTAAAAAGAATCGAATCTCTATACATATTCACATTTCTCACACAAAAAAAGACAGAAAGAAAAACTAGCATTACCATATGAAATCTGTGTTCGTTGCTTTGGTGTGAGGCTGAAAAAGGCTCAACTTCTTAGTCTTGTGAATGTTTTATGCTAATTCCTGTGAAATTTCTAAGCGAGTCGTTTTAAAGAATCGTTCCTGACTACTTTCTGTACTTCAGATGAATCCTAAATGGACTTCCAAAAACAACAATGACTTCGACATAAAACAGACTCGAGTCCATCAATAAGTGACGAGGTGATCATGAGTCTCTATCTCTTTTTTTTTTTTTTTTGGATTTGATTCTTATAAACGAATCATTTGAACCATTTCGGTTCTTCATACGAACCGATTCAGAATCAAATCGTTTACAAATCTCAAGTCGCTAATTTCGCTTAATGGACGCTTAATGGACTCCTTAAAACAGCATGTGGGTATGACAATCATACATTCACTATACTATAAATATATGAAGAGTGTCATTTATGAGGTAGTGGAGCATCAGTAGGACTCTACGTGAAGAGTCGATTCTTTCGATCGGCACTGTGATTTGTGTGAACGAAACTTTTCTGTGATAAATTTTCAATTCCTTTGATTCTCCAACAAGATTCAGTTGAAGTGAAGAAGACAGCTGGTAAACTATTTGATGTCCACTAAAATAAAGATTCCGTAGTTGTTGAGATTTGATTCTCTCCAAGTAACGGAGCGTTATTAGGAATTATTTTTATCTTTTATTATTTTGTTTACATGAAATGTTGAGGAACTTCAGCGTAAACAGTCACTCCCTTCCCTCACTTCATTTTGAATTTAATAAGACAAAATAAATGCAACATCCTTGTTTTATTTCTTTTTTTGAAAGACTTTCCGATGTCAGAAAACCTAAAGTCACAGCTTTACAAATGACCTTTACAAAGCGCTGACACTGGAGACTCCTTCCATGAACGTTACATAAACGTCTCCTCACAGAAAAGGTCACCATTTCAACTATTATAAATTTTGAATCAGTTTATTATTAATCTTTAGATTAGTCTTAGACTGCTACTACTATGGAAACGATGACTTATTAAAGCTAGGGTGTTAATATAAACCTGTATATAATGTAAATATAATGCTTACATAGAATCGGTTGTAGAATTTGTAATGTTTGGATCTTTGGTTGCTTGTCTGAGCATTTTTTTTTTTACAAATTACAATTCGACCCACAGCGTTTCTCGACAAATTCTCGACCCAAACTGTTTAGTAAAAGCTTCAGGAGGAACAATTAAAAGGATTTTGTCACGGATTATTAGCTGCGTGTGTTTGCGTTGTCCATCATAGCGGAGCTGGCGTGAGGAGCTGATTATCCTGGATTTGGTATCACGATGAATGGCTCGAATTCACCAGAAGCAGAGGGGAGCACGTCGCTGTAATTTAAAAAGCCCCTCAGGGTGCTGCCACACAAACCGAGCGCTGCGGTGAGTCATGGCCACGTCGACAAGCTGCCTGCTGGGAATGTTGATAACGAGCGTGTTTGCTTGGAGAAAACTTTCTGCTTTATTTATTTGTTTGTTTGTTTGTTTGTTTGTTTGTTTATTATTTTTGGTCTTTTTCCTTTTGCAGTCTGTGTACATAGGATATTATATTCTTAAACCACATTGCTGTTGAATTCTGGATTCTGATTGGTGACAGTTTCTGTAAGGAGATGGAAGGAGTCTCCAGTGTCAACTTGTCTTGCGGATGTTCCACAGCATTAAATTGAACTATAAATCGTCAAAAAGTACAATGTGTCGTTTGTTAATTAAAAAAAAAAAAAAAAAACCATTAGGCAAATCAGTGTGATGTAAGAAAAACGAACTACTTCAGGACATGCTGTTATCGGAAAGTAATGAACTTTCCCACCACCCACATCCTGTCGCGTTTTATTTCTTACGTGACTTATCAGCAAAGATAAATAGGATAAAAGTCTTCACCCTGCGGCGTACATCAGTACCGTATCATGTTAAGGGAAAGCATGATTAAAATCCGTCACCAGTCGTCCCGGCCTCACAAAGACGTGGGATTGTGTCTCATATCGAAGCGTTGCAGCCTGAAGGTGAAGGAATGACATGGACATAGATTTATACCGTCTTTCTTTCACGTCTTTGAACTTTTTTTTTTGTCCCTGGCACAAATTTGTACCTGACCGCCGTGCTCGTGAGAGGAATTTCCAGCGCAGTTAAATTGTCTTTGAAGTCAGACGTTACGTGAACCGTGTTGAATCGAGGAAACGTCCACGGAGAACAAAGACGGCATGTGTATCCGACGCGTGGCGTGCGTATCCGTACATGTTCGATACGCAGATATCGAAGCGAGGAGAAAACCGTGGTGTTTTTATTCGTGCGTGTTTATGCAAATGATACATTTGCATATCCTAATGTGAAAACAATGTTCAAATGACTTTACAGCCAGCCACCATAAAGAGATTACTATCCGAAAGGACGTGTAAAAAAAAAAGAAGTCCTTCTCAATGTCGTTGTTGTCGTCATTTGTGAATTAATGGTAAATCAAAATCGTTTACTATCGTATCACGTGCAAGCCTGAGGTTTACACCCCTACAAGGGACGCATTTCACCATCACCAGAAAACATGATCGGGAAACAATCCAACAGGAAGTACTACCAAAAGCCTCCAACAGAACATCGTAGATGATCCGAGATGTCCGAGGAGCACTGGGTTTGTTCAGAACTACTATAATCGGATCTCCTGCGTAGCAGAGATCGTTCACGGCTGGTTGTATTCCTGAAATCCCTGACGTGTCAGACATCTGCAGGAGTTCTTCCTAAAAAGGTCACGCTCACACCGCACGTGCTCCGATTGCTCGGGCGGCGTGCCATCGATCCAGGTGTACCGTGGTGTCACTGCACTCGGCGTAGCTTCCGGATCCTGGTTCGTTTCTGGGATAGAAGTCTCTGATGTTGCTCTTATTTAGTGCAAAACCTTCCGTCAAACTGGAATCTCTTTAAATAGTCACGGTACCAAACAAACGTTCTCACCTCACTGCTTTTGAGTATGAAGAATCCTTTGGGATCGCTGCTGACAACTTGGCCTTGCTGTTCTAGTCAACAAATCAGCACCTTCTGACCAATCAGAATCCAGCAGCGCTGTGGTAAAAGACATGAAATGTTTCTACGATGCACAGCACAACATATAGCTTTGTTGACAAACCAGTAGCGTGAAATATTCCGCGTATAACCGAGGTTTTCCTGAAGAAACTCCGCCATCTTGTGTGAAGCACTGCTAGAGATAGTGCCAGCATGCAAATTAGTTGGTAAGCCAATCCGGAGCGTGCAGGTCGAGTGAGTTAAGAAATATCTATGAATCACCAAGGGGAAGTTGATTTGAACTGTGCTGAAGTCTGTGATTTCCTATTCTCATGTTCAACCAAACTTTCTGAATGAGCTCAACTGTTTAAAACCCTAAACTCTAAGCACTTCTGTCTGTTAAAAGGAAGTGGCTGAGACGTGCTACGCTCCTGAACAGATCTAAAAACCTGCCAGAATCTGGTGTGTTCATTCACATTAGGTGCTCAGCAACCTACACACAGACACAAACGCTGGCATTTTCCACACGCGAAGTTTCGTATATGATCAATTGTCCCGATAACCTAGCTGGAGTTATAGCTACAAGGTAAAATATTATAACGTTACGGGGGAAAGTAATGCGACAAAACAGCCGATGACGATGAAATGAGACTGCTGTTGTCGTTTTTTTTTCTGCACGATCATGCTGACTGACTGAGTGACGTAAGCGGAACGTGATGATAATCGCTCTGTAATCGCAGGTCTACCGTTAGCGGATCTTCATCGTATAATCGGACACGGAGAACACCTTACATTATCCGCTCGTATTATTGGGGTTACGGCGTACAGCAGTAATATTAAAAGACTGCTGAAAACTGGTTTAAGAGGGAACACCGTACACCAGTGAGCGAAAGAATGTGCTTTTTAGGCGTCTGTTTTCCTCCATCCTGTAAAAACGGACGGCGGTGAGAACACATTAACCTTAAGTGTGACATTTGGACATACGAGAGCACAAAACGTGACCTCGTCCACGCCAATAATCCCATCCCCCTCCATTTGTCTTAAAATTAGGTGTCGTGTTTTGTTTTTTTTTTTAACCTGCTCCATCTTTGTCGCACTTGGAATGCTGAAACTGTATCCAAAGCCGGATTATTCGAGCTGCGACAATAACAAGAACTATTTGTTTGTTCCCCATCTGCTTTTAAACAGCGACATTGTTAGTGTTTGGTGTCAGAAGAGAATTAACACACCCTGTCCCGTCCCGTCCCCCGCCTCGGCGTCAGATGTCGGATGGGAATCTGACTCTTTCCATGTTTCTGCCCGGCTCTTGGTTTTGACTTCATGACTCTGTGCTGTCTCTGTCTGACCTAAACGTGGACGTGCTGTTACTTTTAAGTTTTAGATTTAAGATTAAGAAGAAAAGCACACAAGGCGGCACTTAAGGGTAAGGAGCTTGGGAAATCTGTATCCAGATTTAACACTGAAATGGGCGTGGCTTAAACTGGATTCAGGTATGCACCCTACCACTGTTTGCCTCTGAAATCCCTGGATTAAATACGCAGATGTAGAAAATGCCAGCAGTATCTGATCTGTAAATTCTGACTCGGGGGAGTTCCTCGACCTCAACTACATCACTCCGGTACATAATTGGTCTTACGTGCTTGTGCCTTCCAGCAATATTGTTTTTAACAAATATCGTTGTTTCTATTCCTAAAACAGGAACAAACTTAGTAGCCTAATTTCAACCACCGAGACCCTGACCAGGCAGTAACTAATGATGTAAATCAGTCCCTCCAGGATTTTGCGTTTGCAGAAATGAACACAAAATCAAGCAATATTTGGAGGAACTTGTGATTTTTTTTTTTCAAAATCACCGCAGATTTGCGTGCTACATGACGTCGTCATGACGAAACCTGAAGCCGAAGCCCTCTTCGATTTGCGTACGTCGAACGAGTACTGCTAAAAGTTCTCGTTTACCAGCAAACACCGCTGCGAAAACGATTTCATGTGATTGTGATTTCAAGTATATATCCGCAAAAAAAGCACAAAAAACTCCGTAAGTTGCATCGCAAATTTTACAAAGGGGAAAAAAAAAAGCACAGCAAAATCGAGTGTTTTTGGCTGCAACAATCACAAAAAAAAACCTCTCCAAAATCCCGTATGGCCTGATAAATACAATGCACAGCTTCATATCGTTTCTTCTTGTCTTCTAGTCGCCCTGTGACGCTTTCTTCAATTTTTTTAAAAATAAAATAAAAAGCACTCCTTTTTTTGTATCCATTTAGACACGCTATCTGTCCGTTCTCAATAATGTCTCCATATTCTGTTTCGTCTCTATTAAACGCAAATCCCGAAACAGCTGTGCGCCTACTCTTTCATTTTTACCTGGAAAGCCCCTACCTAGTGCCCTTGAGTCGTGATGGGGTAATAAGGGAGAGCAGAAGGAAAGGAGAACCGCACCTGTGTTTATTTGTGCAACATTACAGGCCATTCTGGATGATTGGCTGCATGGGGAGCCTCTAAAATTACACGCTTAACACTGCTGGTTTCAAGTCTGAGACTCTCCTGCGCTTTAATAACACCACACTCCGTGTATCATCGTGCTCCTTCAGGACCTGAGCAGATATGACTTTATAAACGACTTCTTAATTGAATAACCTGTGTGCGGCCTTTGTTTAGCCGGGTTCTGACTGGAGCACACCTGCAGGGCTGATATGAGGAGGGAGAGAGAGGGAGAAAGGCAGAGAGGGAGAATTTGAGAACTGACAGAGTGAGGTGGTTAGATATATTTCTCTCTCTCTCTCTCTCTCGCTCTCTCTCACACACACACACACACACAGACACACTGTCCTTTGTAGCCCTTCTGTGGAAACTATGATAATGAGCACACTCCGGTTTAGGACACGACTTGCCTACAAATGTCTTTCTGCTATTTAATGGAACGGTGCTTTACTGTTTACTGTAATCCGCAAACTAGCATTAGAGTAAACATCCTAACCGACAAACTGAGTAAATATGCTAAGCCATGAGCTAACAATAACCGTGCACCTGCTAATCCTAAATGAATGAATGTTATACTGAAGAAATGAGCTAGTGTTGTATCAGATAGACTAGCCCATGAACTAGAATTACAATGAACAGGTTAAATACAGATTTAGAATGATGGTAAACAGACTAGAGCACAAATTAGCATGAAGATAAATGAACCAGCATAAAAAAAAGAAATGAACAGACTAATCCACAAACTAGCTTTATAATTAGCAGGGTAAGCCAAAGCTGGCAATACACTAAACGGTCTAACCCATGAACTAGCATTACAATAAACAGGCTAAAACAAGCTAGCATTATAGTAAACAGTCTAACCCATGAACTAGCATTATAGTAAAGAGGCTAAAACAAGCTAGCATTATAGTAAACAGTCTAACCCATGAACTAGCATTATAGTAAACAGTCTAACCCATGCACTCGCATTATAGTCAAGAGGCTAAAACAAGCTAGCATTGTAGTAAAGAGGCTAACCCATAAGCTAGCATTATACTAAACAGTCTAACCCATGAGCAAGCATTAAAAGACTAAATTTGGTACTAGCATTGTAAACAGGTTCTAAAAAAAGCCACTGTTATATTTAACTAGCTAAACATGTATAGCTGTATAATAAACAGGCTTTAAACACACACACACACACACACACACACACACACACACACGCAAGCTACTGCTATGTTAAACAGTGTAAATATGCAGCTATAATTATAGTACACAGTCTAAATATAGAACCATCATTACAGTAAACATGATCATCCACCAACTAGCATTATAGAAAACTTTCTAAAAATTTACTAGACTAGCAATGTAGTAGCCAGGCTAAAAAGAAAGTACTATTATAGTCCGAAAGTCGAACTATAATTATAGTTAACAAGCTTAAATATATATAACTAGCACTGTAGTGAACGGGCTAATCTTTGAACTATCATTGTGGTAAAACAAACTAGCATTGGATTAGGCTAAATACCGAACGAACAGGCTAAAAGTGTGTTAGCGTTATGAAAGAGCATTAAGTAAAGTGGGCAATTTTAACTTTGTTAACAGAATTTGAAAATGTCAGCACTGTTAGCATTGAGATTAGCCAGTTAAGCATCTTCTTCTCTGTTCTAACTGTAAATCAGTGATGAACCTGTAAAACAATATCGTTTTGTGTACGTTCTCATGTGACACACTGAACTGGCCGTTCGTGTGTTTTGAAGCATGTGTCCGCGCCAAGTTTCCCCCTGCCAGGGTCCTCTGACTGGAGCTTTTCTCCACCGCTTTCCATCTGTGTGTGTTTGTGTGTTTCCAGTCATCAGTAGGGCGCCTGTAGTCTCGGAAAACAGTTCAGCCGGAATAAAGCAGGCCTTGATGGTCGCGTGTGGTTCACACTCCGGCTCTGTTCCTCGCTCCCCCTGGACCTTCATGTGTAAAGAGCCTCAGCAGCTCTTATTGATTTCAAGCAAAACAAAAACAGTCCAAAGTACTAACCAAGGGCAAAACGCAATGTTGCTTGATGTGTGTGTGTGTGTGTGTGTGTGTGTGTGTGTGTGTGTGTGTGTGAGTGAGAAATTTCAGGAAAGTTTTCCCTCAGTAACACCACTTTTCTGGAATGACTCCTCGACCTCATGCTAGTCAAGATATTAGCTATCATGTAGGTCGTGTAACATACCTGCTATAACCACCTCATCTCATAGTTCTCATCTTGTTTTATTTTATTAAATGCGCCATTTTAGGACTAACAAAGCTAGAAAACAATGTAGCTATTTATATTTCTTAACATTATTTTATAGCGCTATTATAAATAGCTAGCTCTAATAGCAGCATATTTGACTTTATTCCGACAAATAATTTGCCTTTAAAATTTTTTTTGCTAACAACCTCCAATAGAAACTTGCGCTTGCTAGTTAGCTAGACTTAATAAAATACTCTTTATCTCAGAGCTATTAGCTAGCTGCCTTTTTATTTTTAGCTAACAAGCAAACTGGTTTATTTTATGGGTAGATTACATAGCTTCGTGGTATTTTTAGCTAACAAACTCTAACAGTAGGCCATCTGTTAAAGTAGGCTAGTCTGTTAGATACATTGCTAATCCTATTCCCTGAGGAGATATTTGGACACAAGACATTCATGGATTTATTGTGTATTTTTGAGTTTATGTGGCTCTATCTTTTGACAACAACCTTCCCATTAACTACCTGTTCGTGGTAAAGGTGTCATCTAAAACAAACACTTCTGTCCGCAAAGGTCAACGGATTGTTCAAAGCGCTAGAAAGAGAAGCATTGTGCGTTAGTTAGCATGCAGGATCCGGTGATCCGAGGCTGCACGGAGCCATTGTTCTGGTTGTGCTACTGTGTAATTGTTCAAATGAAATGCGGTGTTAGCGTTAATCCCCCACACACAATTCTCCCACGAGAACCTCCACACCCTTCCACTGCTTATTTCTGGGACGTGTCTCCGGAGGCTTTCAGGAGCGTGAATAAATAAAGCAGACGACCAGGGTGTTGCTTTCCTGAGAGGCCCATCACGAGTGTGGGCGAGCGGTTTATAATTGTATTTTTTCCTCTGGAAAATGATTGGAGGCAGGATAACTACCAGGTTCAAAACGTGGCTGAATGGACGTGTTTCTGTGTGATCAGTTCATCCTTAGAACCCAGAGTGTTCAATAGAGGGTAGAACCTTTTAAGGAACCCTTCTTTTTTTTTTTTTTTTTTTTTTTTTTTTTTTGGAAAGCATAAACTCTTCAAAACCCCCATAAGAAACACTTGTATTTTTTTCCCCCCAGAGGGTTTATCAGCACATCTCATAGCTGTGTGTCTCTCAACCTTGAAAAGAATGTAGGTTTCGATTTTACTACAATTTGCATAATTTCTGCTTGGGTTCTTTGGAAAATTAACGGTTCTTCATTTCCAAAAAAAAAAAAAAAAGGGTTCTGTTGGAAACACTCTGTTGTGCAAATAGAACCTCAAAACGTCGCACTGGCTACATTCTGTTTTAGTAAAGTGCAGTCTGATTTACTGTAAATTATTTACATAGGAATTAACATAGGAACATGTTCTAATGCATTATTGTTTCCGTGGTAATGACTCAATCAAAGGGACTTGTGTGTGGTAGATGTTGCAGATCATCTGAGCCTAATACTAAACAAATAATTAATTATTATCAACAAAGCGAAACGTGTCATAGATTTCATGAACTTTTTTTTTGGGTAAGGAGTCTCCAGTGTCAGGACTTTGCACCAATCTGAGGATTATTTTCCTATAATGGCACACGCCAAAGTGTGTTATTCCATACATTTTGCCTGTAGATCTATATCCTGTTCCTAGCCGGATATGATGATCTGACTGATCTGTGCGTGCATGGGCTCATTAGCCCATGTGAGATCATGTTCTCTCACATGAATTACGTCCTCTTGCTGTTTCAACAAGCAGGGCAGAACACATGTTGGTGAAAGATGCATGACCTGAGTAATGTCCGACACTAAGTGGCCATCCGTCACGCCGCCTGCTTCACGCTCTACGTGCTCTCCACATGTGTAGCTCGGTGTCAGGTGACCACACGGGCATTGAATCATTCAGGGCTATGCGAGACTGTCTGGAAATAGAACTGCCGTGACTGCGGACCCTAAATGTCTAGTCCGCTTGGCTCCTCGAAAGGACATTTCCCGGTCCGTGGTGCACGGTGCGTTCATCACACCTGTGGGAGTGAGCTGCTGGTGAAATATGAGAAAGGCTGAGATAATGACTCGCATCAGCGCATGGAGCCCACCCGGATTAGCTCCAGTGAAGGAAAGGTCACGCTCCAGGCTGCTGTCGCTATATTTGGAGCGATCGTGCTTCATCCTGTGCTGTTGTATTGTTCGTGGTGGAGCACTGGAGGGTCACGCCATGTGGATAAGCCGTGGGAATTTGTGGTTGAGAGAGATATAACAGCGATCGCCGATTGGTTGCTGGGGTTTCACTTTGTATGGTTCATTGTACTTCGGATGTAGGATCTAGTTTTGTGCAAAAGTTTGTAAATATTTAAACGGTACTCTACATGCAGCTTCGCAAAGTAAAATCTACATACTGAAAGCTACAATATACGTTCCTCCACCCCAGCAATGATGAAAGGTTCACTTTAGTACTGTTGTCTTTCTTTCTTTTTTTTCTCTCCAAAATCATTGCACTTAAAATGACATTTTTTCCCCGAAACGTTATCGAATGATTTTCCTTTGGCGTTGTGCCTTTCAGAGTCTTTCTTTCCAGCGAAGGCGGCGTGGCCTCAGAGGGCATCTCAAGAAGTCTGGGAAAGAGACAGGTCTTTCCAGAAGAATCAATAATGCATGTTTTTGTCACTGGGTGACACGTCAAGCCATGGTTGCGACACGAACAGCCTCGGGGGTGTGGGGGCGGGGGGCGTTAAGCTTCCTTTTCGGACGTCAGGTGGACTGCACATCATGTCTCGGTGCCAGAGACTGTTGAATAAATTCCAGTCCAGAGATCCTATCAAGATCTGGGCTTGATGGAAGTCATCTGGCCGGGTAGAATTATACCTGGCTGGTTGGACCACACTGCCCCAATTGGGGGTAACCCTGATCATTTAACATCCTAGTATTCAAAGCATAATTCAAACTCTCTAGTGAAGACTTTTTTGGAGGATGGATCGACAACGTGAGGTTTGCCAATTTATACTCGCCATCCAGCAAGAAACCAGGCTTTCAGAAGATAACCTTGAAGCATCCATCATCTATCTGGACTAAGCGGTGTAACAAATATGATTTCATTATTCAGAATGAACAGATAATGTGTTCTATACAGATATGAATAAGAGGAGCGCTAGTCATTTCTACGTCTGGATTTTTCCAGTGTTTTTAGGGGGCATAATGGTAGGGTTTATACCCAATACTCAATCTCGACTCAGCTGTACAGAAGCTTCACTCTACAGCAGGTATGCCGTCTTTGACATCCTCGAGGAACATCTGGGTTGTAAGTCAGCAGAGTAAAAGCTTGTATGAAACAATCGATTTCAAGAACAGATTGCCAGGTTGAATAGTTCATTCCTGGGGTTTCATTGGCGTAATATGTTGGGCGGTTGGGCGTCGTTTATTTCTGACGTACCTCGTCTAATAAAGGCCGGGTACAGCCGCGTCTAGACGTGTTTACGAGTGAACGATATAAACGTAATTTTTTTAAAGTGGCAATAAAATGCTCATGCTGTACTGTAGGACTCGGGGAAAGCATGTAAAGATAATTCGAATCGCACAGTATGTTTTAGAAAAGTTCTCAAACAGGCGTCTTCGATTAGTTACTGCAACAGAAAGTTATTCTATTTATTATTGAAGTCTTAGCGCTGTTTGACTGAATAAAATGAGTTTCATCCAAACTCCAATAACTCGATAACAAAAAGACAAGTAAGCCTACAGTATAAATCAACTTGGATCTAATGTGTTCTGTCAGTGGGGGGGGGATACAAGAATAGAAGTCTCTGTGTACAAAATATTGTTCATAAAATAACTCGGTTAAAGGGCCCCTTGTTTTCGAGACTCCCATGATGATTAACGATCGAGAACCTTTTTGTAACTCCGGTCTCATTTTTATGTCCAACCAGACACCATATTGCTCACACGTTCTCCTGTTACAAAGGGGTTTCGGCAGAAAGAGCAGTCAATAACACCACAGTGCACCACAGCAGTAGCGCGGATTAGCGCGCTCTGATCTCGGAGAGATGTTACCCGAGAGAAGAGGAGGGGGCGGTTTTTGGTTGGGGAACTTTTTTCATGAAAACTACAGACGCCTTGTTTAATGTACATCAGACGGAGGAGTATGGATACAACAACAGCTAGACCACATCAGACAAATGGGGGCCCAGGGGAGCAGTTTGCCTACAGCAGTTCTTCACTAACAGGAAAGTGAATCTCAACAGCTAAGCTCCATGTTGCAAAACAGCCGATCTACGGCATTGTAGTATCAGCTGTCAGGTCTTCAAGAATATCACATGTCTTCTAGGACACCAAGTTCTGTAGAAGCTATACGCTTCATAGCATTCATTCCTTAATAATCATCAATATTCTTATAAAGGCCATCCTGCGATCATGCCTCATTCAGAATCAGCTCTACTAAACATATTTTCAACACCCAGTACAGTTTGTCTTTACTCTTCTACACCTGTACACTGTAATGACTCATAATCCCACTATCCGGTGTCACCCAGAAGAGGACGGGTTCCCTTTCAAGGTTTCTTTCTCATGTCGTCTCAGGGAGTTTTTCTTTACCACTCTCACCTCTGGTTTGCTCATTTGGGATCTGAGGTTCCTTTTTTTTTCTGGATTCATAGATGCTATCCCCAAGAGTTCAGTAAATTTTGGTGAAACATTTGGTGAAACCCAAGAGCAGTCCAGAGAACCAATCTCTGGTCCGGTTGAAAATGGTGGTCTGGAGCCTTGCTTCAACCGAACCGTGATTGGTCTGCATCAGGTGTGGTAGCTCTCCGCCCGTGACGGACGAACCTAGTGCCTTGTGTTTTGCACAAACGTGACATATGGAATTGCACAATCGATCCCGATCGTTTGGAAGGAATTCTTCTACGTGAACACAAACGTGCAATTATGAGCCCCAAGTCGTGAAAACGCCCTAAATCTACATTCGGATTTCTGTAAAGCTGCTTAGTGACGGTGTCTGTTGTTAAAACGCTAGACAAAAATTGTAATTGAATTGAACCTGTCAACTTGTTTGTTTTTTTGTTTCTTAATGGGCACCCAACAACTGAACCCACAATGACCACAACTGTGTACAGTGAGTAAATTTGCTCTGACTTTCTTGCTCTTGTCGTCTGCACTGTTTGTCATTCTTAAGGCCAGGAATTTGGTATTTTTTTTCTCCTGACCCTAACTGACCAGACCTGTCTCCAACCCTGTCCTAGTGCAACAAAATTTAGCCGCAAGGAATATTTCCTTTTTACATGAATGTTCTCATTGTGACTATACTCCGCTCATTGCGTGCTGGCATTCAGTTTCTAGTATCCTTTTGAAACAAACCAGGCTCAGCAGAGACATTGGCAGAGACATTGGATCTGTGTGCAAAGTTTATTAAATCACAATCCGAGTTGGCAAATTCAAGCACGGTGTAGGTGTCGCACATCAAAATCCCAAGGAGAATCGAAAAGAACAGTCGAACAGGTCGTTGCAAAAACGGCTCAGAACTTGCACAAGAGAATGGAAATACTTTGAATTAAACAATGAAAGGACACATGCATGTTTAGGAAATAAACCAGGAAGTAGACAGAAAATGATCCAATGACCAGCTCAGCTGGTGGGAGATGGATCACAAAGTCTTGTCACATATAAAGGTATGCAACTGGATAACCTCCAAATACACAGACACCACAGAAAGGGTTAACATTTGTAACTTACTAACAAGGTTCTGCTTGGAATTGTTTCTGGAATAGGATTCAGTAATAGAAAAAGATCCCTCAACAGTTCTTTCAAACATTTTCTCTAAGAGAACCTAATGGCAAAATACTTCTCATGTCCCGATCCCATCTATATTTTCCCTTCTTTCCTCAATTCACTATTCTTTGAGGTTGATTTTCTTTTCTTCTGAAATGGCTGGTATGTAACAACCAAAGGAGAAACACTGATGTTGAAATCTCTCTCCTCTTGTTTCAAGTATAAAAGCCAACTTATTTTGTGGTGTGGCCTTCACTCATGACTAACTCTGAACGATTTTTGATGCATAGTTTAAAAAAACCCCCCAGCTGTGATAGCTGTGCTTTTACACTGTGCTGTGTTCAAGGCTTTAACTGACTGTAGTCTCATATAACCTTGACGTAAATGGTAGCGACCTTCAGCGCTGTCAGTGGGTTTTGTAAGTGCTTGCAATCTAATATTATCCTTGCTCAGTATTTAAGTAGAATGGGAGGAGAGGACGTACGTTAGCATCCCCTGTGGTTCATTTGGTCGTTTTCCAAATGTTACAGTAAAACAATGCTTTCATTTGCATCCTGTGTTTCTTTCAACAATGCAAGAATGTCAGTTAAGCGCGTTCTATTTTAACTCGTTCCCAGCTAGTTCCTGCTGGTCTTTCCTGCAATGACAAGCATTTACATAGTTTCCTGTCACGCATGAAGACTGTCATGCATCTCAGAACAGCTCGGCAATTCTTGGACGAAGCTATACACTTGCATTTGTTGCTTTCAGGAGTCTTTGTTTCAACTCGCCTGAATTAACTAACCAGCTAATTATCAGTGGGTTTTGTTTAATGATCTGTATGGAATATGTCGGAGCAACACAAAATGATAAAAATTCAGTGTTGTGTGGTTAGCAGGTCTAATACCATAAACATCTATCTATCTATATCTATAATATTTCACAGAGTTAAATTTACATGATAAAAGTCAGGCTAAAATAGGAATCATTGTGTATTTTGTGAATAGCCAATATTCCAGAATGATCTAATCGAAGAAGTGCCAGCCAAATTAAACATTCATGGGCAGACTGCAGCACACAATTACTACACCTTCATATATCAGGGTCGTAACACACACACGGACACTGCTCCGAATATATTTTTTTTAAATGCCCTGTGAACCTTCACGGCGAGGTTTGTATCCGTTCAGAACACATTATCTGTTCAATCCGAATGAAATGTATTTGTATTCAGTTACATCCTTATTATAGATTTGTACATGCCATCGCATGCACCATAATCTCTATTCTCTAGAAGTTATTAAAAAACTCAAACGGTGTTAGTAGACACTGAACTTATAAATGGGGACCTTTATTCAGTTACATTGCCAACAATTGTAAATAGTTTTTTGTTAAAATTGATTTCTTCCGGTAAGATTTTCCTCAATTAATTAACGTTTGGATTTCTCACACATTTCCAATGTCAAGGGTGCCAATACTTCTGAGCTCACCGTACAGCTCGGTGAAATTGACAGTATCGTTGGAAACAGCTATCTTTCCCCATTCAATGATAGCCCGGCCATCGGCCCTGTCGAAGACCTCCAGCTGTAGTTAGCATAAATTTGGTTGGAACCTCTTAAAATTTGGATGCTGCATAGAAGATTTCTACTAAGGAGATGCAGTAGAATCTTTGCAGGTTCTATTTATTTATTTATTTATTTATTTTACAAGAATCAGACATCATAGACATCTGTAATACTTTGGCAAGCTCACGTGGCAGCCAGAAAATATATTAGCTCCTGAATCTTTAACGAGAGCAGAGTGTTTTTACTGCATAAGGACAGTAAATGTTAGTCTTTGTGAAGCCGTCTCTTTTTAGAGTGCTTGCATTCCTCCTGTATCAGAGCGAGCAGGAAACAAAGTGGGGTTGTTTGTCTCGAAGCACCAGTGCATTCCTCTAATTCCTCCTCCCAGCTTTTTGGACGGGAATCAGCTGGTTGCTGGGGTGGATTGAACTTTTCCCTGCTTTCCTCGTTGCCCACAGATGAAGACAGGAAGGAGGAGCAATAGGGACTCGACAAAAGAAAGGAAATGTATCAGACAGTATCAGTCCATTTTCTCTGTAAATAAAGTGGGTGTGCATGAGTTTGTTCAGGGCTTTATTAGAGCCTCATTAAACATTGTTTGTGGGACTGGGTCCCAACCCTGCGAGGTTGCTTTCCTTTCTGAAGGAGAACAGAAATCTCTATGTGCTAGGAGATGTCTGGATGATAGCTTGTACAATGTGAAACGTCCTCAGTGATGATATTTTCTTGACGTCAGATAGTATGCAAAAGGTAGCACTTATGTGGAGCACTCTGCTCAAGGCTGAAACCACTATGAAACCAAGGGTTTGTCTAGTTTTACCTCATGCCTTGTGTCCTTGTAGTGGCACAGTGCTATAATGAGTAGCACTGGTACTCGAACTCACAGCTACAGAGTCCCGGGTTTGATCCTGAGCTCAGGCTACTGATTATGTGGAGTTTTTCATGTTCTTGCCATGTCCAGATGGATTTCCTCCAGGTTCTCCAGTTTCCTCCCAATCCTATAAATTGCCCCTAGATGGTATTGGCATCACATCCAGGGCGTATTGCCACCTCGAACCCACTGTTTCTGGGGTAGACTCTGGATCCACCATGATCCTGACCATGGAAAAAATTGTTTACTGATGATGAATGAATGAAATGTAATGGTTGGTTCTAAAGTGTAGACCTTCTTTACAAACTGATACCAAAGGAGTGACACCAATTTTTATGCAATGAGGACAGTCCCCTGGTTGTTGCTCTTCTGAAGCATTGACTTGACTTTTCTCCAAAGCATGGGTTCCCAACCCTGGTCCCAGAGTACACCCCTACACATTTGACCATCAGCTTCATGAGCAGGGACAACCCTAAAATTAGTAAGACGGGATACTCCAGGACCAGGGTTGGAAACATTTATTCCAAAAGTAGAAGAAAGCTGGCTTACACCATAATTTTGTCAATGAGGGCAGTCCCATGTACACCCACCTTCAAGGGCAGTTGAATTTAAAACATATATCAAAGAAGTTCTCAAGTCGATCACGGTCCCTGGTTTATTTAAATAGTCAACCGAGAACCAAAGGATGGCTCCTTTCCAAAGTGATGCCAAAGTATGACAGCTTATATCTTAATTTACCCAACAAGGACAATCCCATATACACCCACACTCGAGGGCTGTGGAACTTCAAATGCATGCCGATTCTCTATTCGTTCCCTGCCCCCACTTTATTTAAATGGTTATCCAAGACCCCATATCTCCATCTCTATTATCCATAATCTGCAGCTAAAGCATAGACTTTCTCTTAATGCAGCTGTCTGACCCAAAGTGATGCCAAAGCATTATGGCTTATACAGTAATTTACCCACTGAGGACAGGCCCATGTACACACTCCTGGGATGTGCAACTTCAAACAAATTCTCAAGTTGCTCATTGTCCTCACTTCATTTAAACCTGAGAAGTCTCAACCTCTGTTAACCGCAATCTGCTCTTTGTTCCATTTTTAACACAGTAAAAATTTCAAAAACCTGAACCCCGCCTCGCTCCATTGTGAGCCTGCAGCTTAGTCAAAGCGACTCTGTTGCCAAAACTGTCAGGATTTCATTACCTCTTTTCTCCAGAAGCTCTCATGATGAAAGAAGAACCTTGACCTGAGGAGAAGGAGGGGGATGATGTTCATGGAGGCTTGGAGGAGTTGTATTATTTCAACTTTGATGCTTTCGTTATCTTGCAGCCATTTTGCATTGTTTGTTTGGCAGCAACACTGAGATAAAAGGCAAGAAGTTGTAGCGTGACTGAGACGCTCTGAAACCCTGCGAATCAAAGCTTTTAACTGCTACGACGTAACCGGAGCTGCATGTCGACTCTCAATTGTCTCTCAATTACGCTATTATGTGACTCTTTTTTTTTTAAGCCAGCAATGCCGAAATGAAGAGCTGTACCACCTTTTTTTTTTCTGGGAACTGCACGCTTGAGAACTGCGACAAATTTCCTGGAAGGTTTTGGTATTTTGCATTTAAACAAAATCATGTAAAGTACAAATTTTACAGTACGTTTTTCCCACCAAATAAGCATAGTTTGGTCTTCTCACCAAATTTTAGAGTAGTTTCACGAAATAAAATGTGGATTTGTCCTGTATTGTTGAGGCGACGTACATCTTGATCATCCTATTCGTGCATTTAAAGCGTGGCTTCCATACCTTGAGGGTTTCACACTCCCAGCCTTTATGAAACCGTAGTTTACGCAATAGTCAAAGTTTTTTCTCCTGCTAACCGCAAATTTACACCAATATTACATAATGTTGTTGCCTGTCCTTTCTTTTTTTTTCCCCATGAACATATTCCACATGGGTGTGACTTGTTTGGGCTCATTTCGCTTTTCACTTATCACCCTGGCTAGACGTTTGGCCTTGCATGACGTTCCTCGGTAATGAAAGCCCACGTGTCTGGTATTCACTGGCTTCACCATGGAAAAGTTAGCTCATCTCCAGACACCGAGGCGTACCCCACACACTCTCTTCTCTCTCTTATTACAGACTTCTTCAACGCTGGTTTCATAGGCATGGATCATTTCTTCCAGCCAGCCATCACAAGACTAGGGATGTATAGATGCCGTTTTTTTTCCCCAGAACAACTGCATGTTTTTTTTTGGTACCCATCAATACTGATAATGAAATTGCTTACCTGTTGCTTACCTGTTGGTGTACTCCTAGCAGTGAAACTCCTTGTGCCGTGTTTCAGATGTTTAAGCTTATTTAAGATGCTGCTTAAACATTATCTTTAACAGAGAGCTTGAAGTCGGCTGACCTGAATATTGCAGCAAAGCGTAGAGCTTTTACAGTGATCAGTGCTCGCCAATCTGAAGTGCTCTCTCTCTCTCGCATGCGAGACATTCTCCATAAATGCTTGAAGATGTTTTGATCAGGTTACTTGTGTTGTAGGAAGATTCTGTATTTCAGTGGTCACCGAGGCTCTTCCTTGAGATCTTCCGTTCCTTCAAAATCTAACGTACCTGATCAAGAACTTCTTAAGGCAACGATTAAATGGTCAAGTGGGCACGATTTATGGTTGGAGATAAAGTCTTCAGGAAGGTAGATCTCCAGGAACAGGGCTGGTGACCACTGCTGTACTTTGTCCTCGAGCACAGTTTGCTTTTATTTGCCATTTGATTGTCGTCTGGTCATTAGCGTGGCTTACGTCACGTACCGTCACGTGGCATGGTCATATCTGTTCCCACAGAGTCGCACTCCCTCTCCTAATACGGAAGACGCATTAATCTTCCCGAAGACACAACAAGCCATGGAGGAATGTTCTGGTTCCCACAGCCTGTGTGGCTGTATTTTATCACGTCTCCAAGCCACATGGCGTGAGGGTGTAGGGTGTATTCTCACGCTCTCTGGGGAACTCTGGGTTCTTCAGCAGGAAAGATAGTTGAAAGATACCTGCCTATGTGGTTTCATGTGGAGATTTCCTTTAACATGAGAATGCATTGGGCGACTTCTGCAAAGGGCATCTGGGAGCATTCAGGGGGAAATTTATCTGTGTGTGTGTGTGATGATGGTGATGATGATGATGATGATGATTCAGCAACCCTTTTTGTTCATCCCTGTGCGCGTCATCCTGGCCTTTTCACGTCGCAGATACAATAAGTCTTTATTAGATTCTCTGACTGAGCTGGTCTGGTTTATTTACAGCACCGAGTTTCAACCACACACACCCCACACACACACACACACACACACACACACACACACACACACACACACACACATACACGGTTGCATTGAGGAAGAAACCAATATGTCCTGTTCTTTTTCATGCATTCATACAGGATTAAAAGCTTTTCTGACCTGTAAGCACTTCTGTTCTTTTCGTGTGAGCCATTAGGGCTGGCTTTGTGACTTAGAGATGTGTAAATCTTTCTATATTTTATATAGAACGTAGTCATATAACTGACTTTATATATTAGGGGCCAGATAAGATGGGAGAATATATCATTATTGCGATTATATTAACGCAGGAGTCAGCGCTTCTCTAACTCTACTGTTGCTCGGCTGACCAAATCTGAACTGTTTTCGTTCTGCGAAGATGAAACATAATGAAGACTTTTTTTTTTTTTTTTTTTTTTTTAATCCTCGTTTGCGTCCGATTACTTCCTGTTATCTTTCTCTTTTGTGGGTTATACATTTAGATGCATCAAAATCACCTGCGTACAGTTCAAACCACCGAGGTTTCCAGATTGTTCTCGAGTAGAAGCATCCAGGACGGGGTTTTTTCCTATAGCATCTAGACCCTTTGGGGATAGAAAATACGGACTGAAGATATCAAATGATCAGAATAACACTTGATATAGCGTATCGCTACATATACAACGTGTATAACATTGCAGCCTAACCTTCTTAGAACCTTGATATAATAATGTTCCGTTAGCACAGACTAGTGCATTAAGTATCGTGGACTTAAGTATCCCCCCCCGCATTGGTGATGTCACATGACTCAGCCGCCAGTACAGAACGCTTTTCATCTTTTTATTTATCTTTTAACTCGGGCACGTCTGTAAACAAGCTCGTGGACGCTCACACCTCTGGTCTCGTGGCCGCTGTCTGTATTGTCTAGGATCCTGCTTACACCACTCTACGTGACAGTCAGACGCAGTGTGTAATTTAGTACCCGTTTCAAGGCTCCAAGTGCTTGATGTTATGTCTGATGCAACCGTTTGTGTATAAACTGTTTTACGTTGTTTGCGCTGGAGCAGTTCCCACCTTTTCAAAGTGCTAATTACACTACTGGGTTGTGTTGCTTCTTCACACCCTGCAGTTTAGCTCCTAAACCCCCATGTGTGCTGGTCCCATGGGGTCAGGCTCAAGTGCAGTGCCTTCAGGCGGCGACCGATAAAACGCAACGCTGTGTCCCGTTACACAATTCTCTATACAGAATACAGAAAGCATTATGGGAAATAAACGGCCCGTATTTTCAAACGTTTTGAGTGTTCTTCTCATTCACAGAGTGATTACCATCCTGAATGAAATATTACTGCGTACCACAGCAAAACAACAGACCCACAGCTTAAAGTTCAGAGCCCTCGACTGAGAATAATGATTCGAATTAAAATGTGACGAGCGATTTTAATAACATATATCTATATCCGTCACGTCGATTTGTTTTACTCGATTTGCTCCAGTTGTTTAAATCGTGTGAAATCTTGCGTATTCAGTAATCGTGTTCAGCTTTAACGTTGTAATAATTGCGATCGGCATAACTGCGTGATAATTTAAGTGTGCGGTTTGCAAAATTCTAGCTTTTCTAGCCCCAATACAAAGCCGAAGAAACGACCTTCAGGTGCTGATCAACTGCGTTTGGGTTGAAGGGGAAACGTAAACGTAACTTCCGACCGAACTCATGAAACAACATAGTGCCGTACTCCGGCGACGCTGATGAATAAAAAAAAAAACTGCACCAGTAGGGGCAGTGAAGTGATGAAGGCATTTGATTCGTAGCCATTATTTCGGCTAGGTGATCGATGAATTCCAGAATTACTTAAATGTAAGCCGATGGAAAATAAAAGTGGGAGGAAATGTAGAAAAGAAAAAAAAATTCACATGAGTAGCTCTCACTCGTGTAGCTAGCTTTGCAGACAACGTCATGGGCGTGTGTGTGTTGTAAAGCTTTTCATTACTTCTGAAAGCTCGAACACTCATAACATGTCTCAGGCAGATCAAACGTGACAAAAGTGCCATCCTGTACAAGAGCAGCACCTTCCCCAAAACCGCCGACTTGTGAGAAAGGCAAAGCAATAACGCGGCGGTAACCATGGCGCCGCTAGACGCCCAGTAAAAGAATCCCACATTTGTTTTCATTAGGCGCCCTTGTGAAGGCGCACACTTTGCACTGAGGTGAAACGAGTGCTGCGTAGGAGACGTGAGTGACAAACACTGACCTTATTAAACACTTCTGCTGATGAGAAGCGTCTTCCGCACCGGCAGGAAGATAACGTCTATCAGGTTTATATAAATATCAATCTTTCACAAAAAAAGGATTAAAATTAACCTAGAGTTCACCTACAACGGTTGTGTTTTGACTCTCGCACACATTAGCATTCATTTAATCACATAGAGGACTGGAATAACACCAAGGCAAATTAAACATCGCAACAGAATACTGTTTGTGTTGCGGATTTCAATTCGTTCATTCAGCTATAGCTAGCTAACCTAATTACCCAGACAACTAGCTCACTGCATTTCCATGTGAACAAATGAAGGGTGATAGTACACCTTTATATCGCATATATGGTGTATGGTTACAAGTTCGGCTTAGATTAACAGCAGCACTCTTAAAACAATCTTGAAGCGTTTGAAACATCTCCAGATCACCAGAGGTGCACTTTCTTACTGTGCTTAAGTACTATTATGGAAGATGTGTACTTTACTTGCATATTATTGCAACCGAATACTTACAATTACCTAAACACGTACTACAAGTCCAAAAACACCTGATTTTTGTTTTCTTTTATTAGTAAGACGCCGTTTGTACAGGACGAAATATCGGACTTCAACATAAATTCACCATTTAATCGGAAGAATTATGGTGTTAGTTTTACATTTGGTGACTTTGCTACTTAATTTGTGTAATTTAGCTACTAAAATTAGCTAGCTAGTTACGTTTTGCAAATTAGCTTGTTAGATGAGCTAGCTAGTTTTGTAAATTAGCTAGGTAAATTAGATTGTGCCTTAGAATTCCTTTGAAAAAGGGTTATTAAACGTTAGCTAACCAGCAAGACAAATACTAGCTTTGTCTGAGCTAGCAGAATCTTTTCCTTAAGACTGATTGACTGACTGCTTAGCGAACTAGCTAGCCGTGCAGGATCCGGCATTTCATCGTTACTTTTTACTTATTTAATGTAGATACTTTTAGACTGTCACTCGAGTACGTTTTGTGCCGCCGTACATATACATATAATTGAGCAACATTGTGACACAGTTTTTAAAAAGTAATGTTTCTCAGCGTATGTCTGTTGCAAGATGAAACATGATTGGCTCATACTTTGACCCCACCCCGTGAAACATGACTGGTCCTTCTTGTTTCCGTGGTGAGCACGAGTTTGGTTACTGAGCGTGCTCAAATGCCTAGAGGGGTGGAGCGATACCAAAGATGGTCGTCTTCATAACGTTTTGTTCTTGTTCATAGATTACTTGTAGATGATCACCTGACTATCTGGATGTGGTTTGAGGCTGACCTTTACACAAAATATTTCGGGCAAGATAGACGTGTGTTACCTGCTAGCTACATTACCTGCTAGCTACGTTATCCGCGTAACTCCAGTGCAGGCATGAAACGTTACTGCTAAACCACCAACCATGAGCTAATCCGAATTCCAAATACCTTTTAAAAAGTTTTCAGTTCCTACTGTGTTTCCAGTCTCATCCAGGATGGATCGTACAGCGGAGTATCCACTCGTGGCTAGTCATAATGTCAGAATTGTTGTTATGGGATAAAGTCTCCAGCTTAAACATTCAAAGAGCAATCTCTCTCTCATTCATCTTCGCTGGCCGCTTACATCTCACCTGCTCTCGCATCTTTAAATCAGAGTTGATCTGCTCAAACATGGACACCTTGACTGAACTGATATGCCATCAAATGAAAGAGTCTGAAACAAAGTTCAGTTTAACGTGGCATTGGGTAAAAGTCTTTCCATGTGTACATGGATATATATTTTTTAAAAATATGGTTTATAAAAAGGATGGTTTCAGTTCTGTAATCTGATTAAAAAGAGTCAAGACGACATTGCAGGTTCAGGCCATTTTCAAAAACATACATTTAAAAAACCAACTTTGGGTTTAATGCTAATGGGTTTAATGCTAGTTTGTGTTCACCTGTTCACTATAATGCGTATAAGTTTGTGGTTTATTTGAGAAATATCCCTATACGTGTGGATTGGAACACAACGAGAAGCGTGTTAGAGATCCCCGCTATGAATCATGGCACCTTGCGGTGTTGCAAAAGCAGCATCGTCTGGTGACTAGCGATACTGTGGAACCATATTTATCCAACAACACAAGAGACGTGTAATGGAAAACAGGCATGCTCCACTTCATCCCACCAGTGGAGAGAGAGGTCACATGTGTGTGTGTGTGTGTGTGTGTGTGTGTGTGTGTGTGTGTGTGTGTGTGTGTGTGTGTGTGTGAAGGGGTGAAATGATGAAACAGAGCATGATGTTCTCCTTCCGCCGTCCCATGACGCTCAGCCGATTCCCTTTTCCACCAGTTCGGTCTCTTATGACTCGTCTCTCTTGCCTACTGCTGAGAAAACATGGAGAAGAAGAAGTGGTGAGGCATGCTATGAAAAGCTGCAAAACATTTACATAGCTCCTCCCCTTTAACCCCAAATATAGTTGATCAGTTAAGGATGTGTTTGGTGTGTGAAATTTGCTTCTTCTATGAGGCTACAACATCATAGACTTCCATTTGTTGTTCTGTATGTTGAGGTATATCCTTTAGAAACACTAGATCTGTGAGCTAGATCTTGGTCTTTTAAAAATATGCATTAGCATGTTTATTGTAATTACGAACTTGTTGGTTAGCCTGTTTGATGCTGCAGATCCAGCATAGCTCAGAGGATGCAGTAGCCTTACTATAAATGATAGGTGTGTTAGCATGTTTGCTTGGCTTACTAGCCCTACAGCAGTTTATATATTTGACGATTTTGTTTGGTCCCATTAAACTCTAGAACCAACACTCACAATGGCGTTATGTTTAAGCTTTTGCATACGGCTCTGTTGTATGACAGCGACCATGTGTTACCATCGGACAAGTCAAACACATCATCCACGCCAGTGTTTTTACACCATTTAGAGCAGGAAAATATTCACCCATGTCAGGTCTTGAACACTCGGAACACTTCCTCCCATTCTTAATGTGGGACTTTCCTTGCCATTACAGCCGTATTTTACAATAGTAGGGCATGGGGAGGAGTGTTTTTGGTTGCTTTGAGTAAAATACAGATTAAGAAAGTTGCCACCGTGAGAGCCAGAGAACTAGCAATATATTCACACAAAGGCAGCTAGCATACGGCTGATTAATAGTGAAATGTCTGGGATGGGAATATGATTTAGGGAACAGGTTCCTAGAGCAATGTATGAACTGTAATGTTGGAGATCTAGAGTAGAATGACAGTGACAGCATCTTAGTGACTTTGTTGCTATATTTGGTGCATTTTTAGTCAGCTTTAATGACATTAGTCCCTAATGACAAACAACAGCCAGTCATTGATCACCATTATTCCCGACAACCAATTACTGATCACCATTGTTCCCAATAACCAATCACTGATCAACCTTATTCCCAACAACCAATCGCTTGTCACCATTGTTCCCAACAATCAACAACTGATCAACCTTATTCCCAACGACCAATCACTGATCACCATTGTTCCCAACGACCAATCACTGATCACTATTGTTCCCAACGACCAATCACTGATCACCATTGTTCCCAACGACCAATCACTGATCACTATTGTTTAAATGTGTTAATATGGCTTAATTCAATTAGGTCGTGTGTTTATGGAAAAGACTGAGACATTAAACATGTCTTGGTTGATTGACTATATTTGTTTTTTTTTGTTCCACATTTGTTACTTTATATGGTTTGAATGTGTATTCTGTCCACAAATGAAAATAAAATCAGAACTTGGCCGAGCTTTACTGTACACGTTTCTGTAAATAGAGGCCATTGTGTACTGCTTGAGCTGACGTTCACCGGTATGACCCGCGGCAGTGAAGTGGGGAGATTATGTAAGGCGTGAGGTAATCATGTCGTAATCATCTTCCCAAACAAACCGCGGAGAGGAACTGTCCCCCGTTCTCTCCACCACCCCGGCCCTCCCCTCCCCATTTCATCCACATGACTTCAGCTGTAGCTATTAGACATCCTGCTAAGAACAAAGCCTCCCGTTTTGAGATGAGAGCAGCTGTGTGTTACCGGACATCCTCTTTTCCTCTGTGCACTTTAAAGAACTTTCCATTTCCCAGTTAGAGCCAATAAGGCGGAGTTACACGACTCTCTGGGTAAAACTGGGCTGTGATTGTGTATGGAATGTGTGTGTGTGTATGTGTGTGTTTGAAGATAAATCATCTGTTTTTAACCAGGCACGTTTGGTCTCCTGCGTGTGTCGGCATGCAGATGGATCTTCAATCTCTCGACCCCCCAGATCGCCTGACACACACTAGTACAGTCAGAGGAGTATGTGTGTGTGTGTTTTCTTAAAGCTCAAATCATGGTGCGACTCACATTCCCACCACCAGGAGGACGAAGAGCTGCAAAACATTGGTGTGCATCCACCCTGAGTTGGATAATATGGACAGACTATCCTGCAGCTCTCTATTGCACTTATATATTTAAACTAAAGTCTTTCATCTGGAGTGTCTGATTGGTCTGAATGGAACCCTGACATCACACCCGTCTCCAGTATTTTAGTTTGATATTGAGCACGTTGTTATGTTCAGACCCGGTCGCCTAGTTGGGTCTCTGACGCAAAGGCAGGGGTTTTGTCATTTAGAATTTTTCTTAAGAATAACATTATCGACGTTATTACGCTTATAAACACACACATACATAAATTTCCACTGGAATCTAATGCCAGTTTTAATAAAAACGGGTTTCTAAAGGGGAAAGGTTTACAGATTGTACACAGCTAAAACTCTGAAAAGGTTGAGAACCCCTGGAGTACCCAGACAACATGCTTGTTCTAGATTTTTCCCCCAAACTACATACTATATATTATAAACATTTCGTATTGGGAATTGGCCTACTGCTTCCCATTTTCCTTATCAGTATATTGTAACGGTTAATGGAAACCATTAGGTCAGTTCCTGTGAGGAAATGTTTTTGCTTTAGTATGGAAGGACTTGTTTCTTACTGAAGACTTTTTTTTCTTTGTGATGCATGCTAATATTAATTTGTGACTCTAAACTACGTCAAACCTCAAACCTGCAAACAATTTGGGGGAAAAAATCCCCCAAACTTGCCTGATCAGCCTAAAGAAAAAAATATGAGGTCCTTGCAACGCAACGTGCTGGACTTTGTGGTCTTGGTGTTAGAGAAAAGTTGTCTCACATCCTGATTGGCTGAGGCAGACCCAGTAAAAACCAACAAACAAAAAAACAACCCATTTGTAGACTGATTTGCACGAGTCAGTGTTTCGAATATCCACAAATAAACGGTCAGTTAATTTTATCAGTGTATTTGCAACTGAAGTAAGAAATATACATGTTGAGCTCAACAATATTGATTTCTGGTCCTATCTTGAATCTGCGTTTTTTTTTGTTGTTGTTTTTTTTTGGTTTGTTTTTTATTTTTATGGTTGTGGTTTATTAGACTCAGGTCGACTTTCATGCTTTGCACACCGTCTATTCACGTGCGACACCTTGTGGTGAAAAACGATCCGGCAGTTGGAAGCGCATTAATTGTGCAACATAAAACAGTATAGGATATTACGGTAATAAAAACTACTACGCTGTCACGTATCGAGGTTGAGCCAGAAGCAAGTGCAGATAACATTTATTTAAACAAATGTACTATGAGACAAAGACACTAAGACAACTTGGTATAACACTGTGGCATGAAACAAAACACAGAGACATAAACGACAAGAGTCTAGGACAACGAAAGACAAGCAAACAGTGCAGACAAGGACTATACACACACACACACACACACACACACACACACACACACACACACACACAACGAGTGCTCATTAACAAAACGTGAGTCAGGTGCAGGTGGTCATGTGACAGCTAGTGCAGTGCAGTGGCTGATGGGAAGTGGAGTCCAGAGTTTCTTGATACATGACAGAACCCTCCCCCAAGGGCGCTACTCCCGGAGCGCCCAAAATTATACGTCCTCCATCTGGTGGTCCTGGCCCCCTGGGCAAAATGTCCCCAGCAGAACCAGGAGGCCGAGCGGCTTCCAGAACGGCACAGGGAGGCAGAGATACTTCCTCGGCAGAACATGAAAGCTGGGCGACGTCCTCCACGGGACAGGAGCAAGGTTCTCCGTGAGAATCAAGGGGGGAGTGAAGTTCTCCACGAAGCCCGAAGGGGGAGCGAGGTTCTCCACGAAGCCCGAGGGGGGAGTGAGGTTCTCCGCGAAGCCCAAGGGGGAACGATGTCCTCCGTGGAGCAGGAAGGGGGAGCGACATACTGAGTGCAGCAAAGAAAAGGAGCGACGACCTCAGCCGAGCGGGGAGGCGGAGCGACGACCTCAGCCGAGCGGGGAGGCGGAGCGACGACCTCAGCCGAGCGGGGAGGCGGAGCGACGACCTCAGCCGAGCGGGGAGGCGGAGCGACGACCTCAGCCGAGCGGGGAGGCGGAGCGACCTTGAGGTAGCTGAACAGTGGGGAATTCTTGACATCCTCCACTGAACATGAAGGTTGAACGAGAGCCATGATAGGGGAGGGAGGGTGGGAGTTGGTCTCAGCCCCGACCACAGACTCCCCCTCCTGTCGGCGTGGCATGGCGTAGTCCTTTATGAACGCCGGGTGTGGCCTGGTGCATGGTCTGTCCGGCTGCGGCAGGCCTTGCATTTGGTTATTCTGAGCGAGTAGTTCATCCGTCCTTTTTCCCTGCTCCAATAGTCCTCTATACCACTCCTCATATGCTGCAAACCAGGCGTCCATCTTGGTGATCGGCTGCTTCTGATAAAGGAGCTTTCGTTCTGTCACGTATCCAGGTTGAGCCAGAAGCAAGTGCAGATAACATTTATTTAAACAAATGTACTATGAGACAAAGACACTAAGACAACTCGGTATAACACTGTGGCATGAAACAAAACACAGAGACATAAACGACAAGCGTCTAGGACAACGAAAGACAAGCGAACAGTGCAGACAAGGACTATATATACACACACGAGTGCTCATTAACAAAACGTGAGTCAGGTGCAGGTGGTCATGTGACAGCTAGTGCAGTGCAGTGGCTGATGGGAAGTGGAGTCCAGAGTTTCTTGATACACGACATACGCACTCAACCGTTATATTTAACGGTGGTCCTGAAAGTCATAATGTTGCATTAACAAAAAAGAAAATCTAAAAGAAGTTCTGTGAGTGGCCATTAAAAAAAAATCTTGTCTTAAAAATATTTTCTTAAATGTTACACAATATTTAGGGTTCAAATGCTCAAATAAACAAAATTATAATTAAATTCTCTTTGGCGAAATTTAAGTGTGAAAATTGTTTCGAATAGTCAATCATAAAATATAAGATCCAATCAGATTCCGGTATGCAAATAAAGGATGTGCAATTTTGCATATTAGTAGAAGTTTGAATATCTTGACAAGGATAAAAGTGTGGATGTTTTTTTCCCCCAGGTTTTTTTTTGCCCACTAATTTGCATATTCATAGAATTTGGATTTCTTGATGAATAATAATTCTAGAGCTCTTTTCGGTTGTCTTGTAACATTTTTGTGGCACTGCAAAAAAATATAACAAATAACATCATTTAGGATTATATTGATTTTTATTTTCAGGGTTTCACCCTTAACTTCTAATTTTTTTCTCCTGTTCTCATTTTCCCAGGATGCCTTTGTGGAGCTGTACACGAGGAAAAAGGATTCGGTGTTCAGCAGCTCCTGGCCGTCCTTAACAACGTCCGTCTTCAGTTTGGCGGCACTGGGGGCAGTCGGTCTCACCATTGGGGCTTATCTGACTCAGAAATGAAGAACTCCAACCATCCTCTCCTCTTTCTCCTTTCCTTCCTCGTTCCCTCAGCGTCTTGGAGATGCTCACATCCCGGACGTTTCTTCAAAACCTCTCATATTCCTGTCATATTCACATCATATTATAAGTCCTTCTTCACTTTTCCTCAAAAGAACATGACTCGGGTGCGAAGACAAAAGCTAAGTAACGATGTGTTCCAATACAAAAACCCCCCAAAAAACGAGGTGGTTCAGAAGAAACGTTCACTCACCTTGAGGAATACCGGCCAAGTCGACGATTATTCTTCCATTTTGTGATCTTCATTAAGGCTCGATTTTATCGGCATGGTTGTAAAGTTAATCCGCGTTAACGATGAGTTCTGCATTTTCCAGACAATACGACTGTTTGACACCTTGTTCATTAATTTTATAAGCAACTTTTTGTCTGCTCGATCACTTCTGCTGCTTCAATAATGCTAGCTGATGTCATGTTAGCACCAAGCTAACAGTTAGTGTACCTAACCATAACCTTCCTTTAATTGCTGGAGTTAAAAACACGCTAACAAATACGCAATGTGAACACAAAAGAACACTGTTGCTAGGCAACCAGGGAAATACAGTCACCAAAGAATCCTGTCTGGTATTTGACAGTAAATGAGGATGAAATTAGCTAGCTAATGGTTACGTAGTGATGGAGGAAACTGCACAGAAGTATCCGGAATGACGACTTTTCTCCCAGATGTGTTGGTGAAATCGTGAAGAAAAGACTGTATGGCGAAAACAACTGTATGTAGTGTTTAGCATTCTTCAGTGGGTTATAGAGAAACGCCAGCGCTGCGTCCCAACTCGAGCGCATGTGGAAGTGTCTCGGGGACAGTCCGGAATATTTTACGGTACTCCTGTTGAGGAAAATCCAAAAAAGTTCAAAGGTGAGGCAAAAGGTCTCTTGGTCTCGACAGTGAGCGTTTGGACACTACAAGGATGGCTGAGAAGATGAATGGAAAACATGGTGAGGACGGAATGCTGCGACATCATAAAATTAAATCTTTATGATGGGCTTTTTTAAAGTTTTTGTTTTGTTTTGTTTTGTTTTTAAGTACAGAACATTTTTTTGTCTTGCACTTGATTTTAAAAAAAACAAACAAAAAACATCCCTCAGATTTTTTTTTTTTTAAGTCCTGATGTTCACTTGGATAACCCCCGCCCCCCCCCACCCACCCCCCCCACCCCCCTGCCCCCCGATCTAGAGATGTCCGATCTCTAGCTTTACTAAGTCTGCAATGCTTGATCGGATCAAGACATCACTAACACGGCAAATGTGTATTTTTGATGTGGAAGGTTGGAAGTGAAAACGGATTTCACATTTTAGCTGCTCTTAGGAAACGTACATCTTACGCCAACTTTCAATATGGCCGCCGCATCCAGCTGAATGTCTTTCTGAGAGACTGCAGAACATTATTTCTATCTGTTGTGTCTGTCTGTACAACAAAATGTCTCTGGTTAAATGTGTAAGGCAAGTGTGTACAAGTCTGACTACATGACTGAGAACGAAGGATGGGAAAGTAACGCTGGTTGGGTCGATGGGGTGAAGGATCAGTCGGGGAGGGGGGGGGTGACCACACATTTTCTTTTCACTTATTCTAAACGTAGTCCATCAACATGAATTAGATATTAGGTATTAGCTAATTTTGCCTCGCTAATCAAGTGAATGTTGGACACCGATATTTAAAGGAGGAATGAATGAGGTATGAAAGAGCAAAACGTTTGTTAGCTAATGAAGATGTCTGGAATGTTTGAGAGAAAATGTACGTAGGAAAGAGACGATGAATCTGGAAATCTTAATGAAGATGATAAATGTGTGTGTTTACTGAGATTAGAGATCAGAGGTCACAGGAAGCTGGAAGCGACGTTCAAGATGGCGGACACACCGCAGGACTGACATACATGAAAACCAGGACGCGTTATTATTAAAATTAGCCATTGTTGTTGTATACTATGCCTATACTCCCCAAGACAGTTACTACACCGTCGTTAACATCTCCCATTAATGAAATTCCTGTCACCTGACCCAACAGATGGATTCAGTTGACTCGGCAAAAAGAAATGAGAGCTGACGTTGTGTATTAACGGAAACCGTAACCGTAACGGAAACTTTATTTGGCTAGCTAGTTAATTAGCTAGTTATCCGGCTAGTTATCATAAACAATCAGAGGTTCTTAGCTAGGTTCTGTGCTGTCAATCGAAAGGTGGGTGGGACAGGAAACAGGAAGTAGTAGTAACGAGTAAATAATTTTTTTTTAAAGCTAAAGCTGAAGAAAGAATCTGAATATGAATTTCGTACGTATTTGAATTCTATACACATCACAGGAAAGACATTTTTTGCCGATGTTATTTAAAAACGTACAATTGAAAAATTCAGGTTAGAGGTTTGCGATTAAAAAAAAAAGAATAAATCTGGGATTCGCAGAGGGAAAAATAGATGTCGAACTACCTGAAATTTAATTTCTAATAGTTCGAATAGCACATATACGCTAATACATAGCTGCCAAACGTTAGCTAGCTAGCAGCCAAAATGAGCCGTTTAATAGGGATTTAGTTTGTCTGAGTAAAACTTTTAGTGTCTGCTTTTCCCTGGGAATCCTGAACGCTTCACGTTCTAAAGTTGAATAATTCTGAGATTACGTATCCTGTCATTTTGAATTGTATGTTGCGTTAAAGGCAAATCTTACAGAGAGTGAGTTCAAAACGAAGGAGAAGTCACTAGCAAAGATGTGACTCGGAAGGAGTAGTATTTCTAGTGCACCAAAAAATAAACAAAAACTAAACTAGTTTGGGAAAGAACGCTGGATTGTTAAATACCTGTAATGAATGAGTGTGTGTGTGTGTGTGTGTGTGTGTGTGTGAGTGTGTGTGTGTGTGTGTGTGTGTGTGTGTGTGTGTGTGTGTGTTTTCCTCCGTTTATGCTATTATAATTATTACCCTCACACTAACAGATTTCCTCCTTTCATTTTCATTATTTATTTATTCGGTACCTTAACAACTAAACAGTTTTTAAAATCCCTATATTTTATTTTATTTTAAATTTCATGTCTTGATAGTTTTTTTTTGTTTGTTTTGTTTTTAAATCCACAATTATAGCTAATATATAAAAACTTTATTATTAGGATCTTAATTTGCTTCCTAAAATGCTGCTTACGATAATTATTAATAGTGATTATATATATATATATATATATATATATATATATATATATATATATATTATATATATATATAATCAGAAAAAAAGATATTTATTGAACATTAACGTGTCTTCACCTGTCACTGTAGCAATAACGTGATACACACGTGAAACATATTCAACGTGTCATTTTGTCTAGAATGATTTTTATCAGCTGAAAGCATGTGGAATCAAATCCGTTTTTTTTTTTGGTCTGCTGATGGAAATAAAGACTTTTTTCTTTTAAACCTCTGTGTCTGATTAAGTTTTTAAAGTGAACAATAATCATAAATATTCATGCTTAATTTTCTTTAAATTTTCCTCTAATTATTCAATTTAAAAAAAATTTGTCTGAACTTTATTAATATTTTTCCAAATTTTAGTCCCATATTCTTTTCGTTTTATTTTTCGACTACTTTAAAATGAAAAGATTTTCTTTTCTTCAGTTTCACTACTTGATTTTTGATTTCGTCATTAAATTCAGATTTTTCATTAATTTTTCTTTAATTAGATTTTCTTTGTTTTCCTAGTTTTTTTTTCTTATTATTTTTATTTCGTCATTTTTCCATCCTCTGTGTTTTGGGGTTTTTTCCTCTCATTTTTCCCTCTTTATTTCTTCAGAAAGTCCCCTTTTCTTGATTTTGTCTTATTTGTTTTTTATAGTACATTTAAAATAAATGAAAAAGCATTATATTAAACAGAGCAACCCACAAACTATTCATTCTTTATTCATGCTTCCTGATTTATTTTCTTAATTTTTATTCATTTTATTACAATTAATCAATTTCAGTAATAACTTTCACTTTCATTATTTCACTTGCTTCTCTTTCTGTCTGTCTCTCTCTCAGTTTCTATCTTCTTTTCTATCCATCTCTATCTCTCCCTTTTTGCCTGTCTCACTCTCTTTCTGTCTGTCTCACTCAATCTCCTTCTCTCTGTTTCTCTTCTTTTCTATCCATCCCTCTGTATCCATCTTTTTCCCTCTCTCTTTCTGTCTCTTGCTCCAATCTCCTTCTCTCTGTCCCTCTATGTGCCTCTTTCTGTCTCTATCTCTCCTCCTCTCCTCTATATTCACCTCACACCTGTTTGTCTGTCTGTTTCCCTCTCTGTTTCTCTTTCTGTCTCCGATTCCTCAAATCGAATCATATTGCCGATTAGATTCAACCCGTTTCAGTAAACCAGTTGTTGCGAGCCGACTCCTTTGATTCACCACGATGCAAAAGTTTGCACACCCCGTCTGACAGGCTCTGGTTTGTTCATTTTTGACAGAAAGTGCACTTTGTTCATTCTTATTTCGAGCAGGAAACTCAGTCGGATGAAGTGAAGAGTCTGCGAGAATCAAGAAAATGACTCGTGCCAGAAAATATCGACTTAATCTTGCAGAAAAGGTTCAAAGGTATAAAGATGAATGTGCTATTATTTTCAAATGATAAAAGGCTAAATTAATTATTACAATTTATACATTTATTTTCACTTGTACATCTTCAGTTTCAGCCAAGAGTTTTCATTTTGACGCATCGTTATCGTTTTTATGTTCTAGCAAATCCGAGAGCCTGTAAAGGACAAAAGCCATATCCCTACAAATTAATTGCTTTAAAGAGAGACTTCCAGCAGTGGAGGCCTAGGAAAGTTATATAATTCTATGATGCCACCTAGTGGATACAGCCGTCATTGCAATAGTTTTAGTATTAAATCGATGCAATCACTTACTAACATCTCGTTATAAACTATAACCTCACTTTTATTTATTATATTTTATTATTTGATTTTTTAAATTACTGATAAATCAAACACTAAAACACAAACATGAAGGCAGTGTGCGTGTATTTGAAGTTAATACTTCATAAAAAAAAAAAACATTTACATTGACATTAGTGTCGTCGTCCATGTGCATGAAAACGACTCGAACATTTTTCTCATTCTGTTTCACCAGAAACCAGACATCACAAAAAAAACCTTGACATTTGCATAAATTTACATATGCATCTATTTCCCACGCACAAAACAACAGAACTGAACAACGCAGCATTTTTAAAAATAGAAACGTATCAAAATAAAACGAAATCCACACCATTTCCTCTTTTATGTGAATGTAATCGAGTCCTTCTCACCCAAAATCTTCTCTGTAACCGTTGTAACGTTGTAAAGATGTGCGTGTGTTATTCTTTGTTTTTGGATTATTTATCTAACTTTTATTATTTGACTAAAAAAAAAGAGAACACTGTGTACGTTTGTACAGTTTTGGTTAAAAAAAATCTGAAAAACAATCAGCATATACAAAATAAAGCTCATATATATATATATAAAATGTAGTTGTGGGGGAAAATGATGGACAGGAAACTAACAAAACCTCCATATATCAGACAAAAATAACTTCAAATTTGATCATGGTTCATGTCGGAATCGCAATACTGTATTAAATATTAAAACTTTACTCATCTGAAAATCTTATTCAACCTAAACATCATCAAAAATCTTTTTAAAAACCCCAATCAAGATCGATTTTCACTGATTCCTAATAAGCTTTAATGTATTTCTGATGGTCTGTTTAATGGAATGCGTCGTTCCTAATAGTTTCTCATGGCACACATCAAGACCATGAAACACAGCACCTGGAGATGTTAATAGCAACCAGAAACTCCTTAATGGAAATCTTGAGGAGTATGTTGGAAACCATTAAGCTCATTCCTGTCATGCACTGGAAACCATTTAGAGAATTTTCCTAAGGTTTATAATAATTTTTTCAGCAGGAATGTTTCAAACATCTATACAAAATAAAAATAAAACTCTTAACAGAATTATTATGGGATTTTTGCATTTTAAAGTGTCCATTATAATAGTATTGTGCAGCTTGATTGTCACGGTAGATCGGATTGTCTGATTATCAGCGTGGCATTAAGAGCAAGATAAAGGATTTCATACATTCAATTGTCTTTATACGTTAAAGGCACAGCAGATTTTTTAGCAAAAACTCTCAGACAGCTTAAGTTGTGTGACTTGCAACCGAGCTCCGAGCAAAACGTTCGAACGTCGGCAATAAGATATTTCCAGTTGAAAATGTCGTACAGTTGAAACGTCTATTCGCTCGTTTTTCACCAGCACTTGTCCTCCATGGTTTTTTTTTTTTGGTGGGGCGGGTTGGACCCCTGTTTTCACGTTTTTTGTTTGTTTGTTTGTTTGTTTGTTTGTTTGTTTTTTTTAAATAAAAGCAGCTGCATTACACCTCTTTTTAATTTCCTGACCAATCAGGTCACAGCTCATGGATCGAGCAAGAAAAACCAACACAGAGGACAGAGTCCTGGAAGAAAAGAAAAAAAAACCCACGTGTAAATTAGTCTAGATTTACGATAGGTCAGATGTGTTGACAAACGAAATAGGACGATTTCGATTCTTTCGAGTTACAAATCTATATCGATGGGTTAGTTGATTAGCCTGTCCAATCAGAAGGCACACGTACCAGCGTTGTCATGGTTATGGTAGGTACATCAGCTAAAAGACGTCCAGCTAATGATTTTTGCATACAAAAAAAATGCTTAAAAAGCAACTTAAGATGTCCGGAAAATGAAACGCTGGTGATGTTTCCACCTTAAATTTCAACAGGTTTCCACCTTAAAATTCAACAGGTTTCCACCTTAAAATTCAGCAGGTTTCCGCCTTAGACGACTCGACCCACGTGGCGTACGAGATGATCTCCCTGTAGTGTCCTTAGAAACGGTGAAACGGAGCAGCAACTGAGCCCGTAAAACAGAGCAGGGTACAGTACAGCAGGACAAATGTTACAAATATTACACAGTGTATCACAATGAAGTCTGTCCGCGCAGCACGTCAAGTTGAAGCCACGTCTCTCTCAGACTCGTGTAACGCTCGCTACGTGCCCTCTCTGCCTTCCATTCTATCCTCCTTCCTGCTTAAGCCTGTGGAAAGAAACACAAACACGAGTTGATATTTACTTGCCGAATAATTCAAGTACCATAATTGCACCATTTCCGTTTTTTTTTTTTTTTTTTTTTTTTTTAAAACCCACTGCATTACAACGAATATTAACGAACTTTCTGATTATTTTACATCAAATTTTGTAAATACACACTACATAATATACACTAAACTGGCGTAAAACAGGACTCCGCTAAATTTAGTACCTGCCTTTCAGTCATACTGACTCGCACACAAATTCTTCCGGCTGTAAATCACACAGCAGGTGCTAAATGAATCTATTTGCATTGGCTCCGCCCTCTATATCACTTGGGACGCCCCACAGTGAACATTCATTTAAGGCAAACTAACAAAAAACGAAAAAGACAATTCTCTCTAAACCCTTTCTGTAAATCATCTTTATTTATTTATTTTGCGAGTATCATGAAGATGGTACACTGTTGTTTTAAATGCTAATCAGTGCGTAAACTTAGAGGCGTTTAATTACTTCATTTTAAAGTGCTGATGAAGGGGGGGGGGGGGGGGGGGGGGGTGAGAACGAGAGTGATTGGAATGATGGAGGGAAGGATTTCAGGTAGGGGTTTATACCTGCAGGGGAGAGAACCAGAGCCTGGAGGATGTCCGATAGAGAGATGACGCCCTCGATGTTGGAGTTTTCATCCACCACCACTAACCTGTGCACCTGCACAACAGCGAGTCATGTAATATTATTATTATTATTATTATTATTATTATTATTATTAAAGAATTTATGATTAAAAACCTGAGCCAAATCAGGTGTTTAGACATGTGAAAAATCTACGCTGAAATAAAGAAATCCTAAATGGCCGTCCTCGTATCGTTCCCCGGTGATGCTATTAATGTTATAGATGTGGTTCGAGGCTTGGCAGCCAATCAGACGCCGCTTCAGATCAGTATGTACCTCAGCCTTAACGATCCTGTCCACGATGGTCTCCAGGGTCTCGTGTCGTCTGCACTTCATCACTCCCTCGAAGTACTGCGAGCGGTGTTTCAGCGCCTCAGTCACACTCGTGTCCAGGTTGTTGTACGTTTTCTCTGCCGCCAGGTTCTGCACACAATCACGAACACAGAGCGACGCTGTATATGATCTACATGCTGTACAGTGGAATTTGGATTTTATTACCAAAATACCAAAGTCATTGTTCCCGTCGTCACGTGTAGCTGGCCAAGACGTACATGAAATAAAATATGCGAATGAAAGAAAGCACTTACTATGACATCAAATTTGGAATAAATATCCACGACTTTTCCTACATGAAAAAAGTAAAAAAACTGTGAGTGACAACAAAACAATAACAGAGACAAAATCCGAAATCTAACGTTCGTAAACAATCCGCTTGAAAATGTAACGTATACCTTTAACGTATACCTTTCCCTAGCTATTGTGACACAACGTGACAGGTGCGAAGCTTGCCACATGTCTTTTCCATGGTTGCATTTAGCTAGCTAACACGACACACAACCTGACAGGTGCGTAGATCACTACACGGCGTTCCCATGGTTACGTTTATGGTAACAAAGCTAGCATGCTTGTCGGGTTCGTACCGGTGTTGTCGACGACGGGCAGCGCTGACACTCTCCTGTCTACAAACACACTTAGTGCTTTGATAATGGGCGTGTCCGGCTGGATGAAGGCGATGTTGTCGTACGTGCCGATGCCCAGCTCGCTCAGCATTTGCTTCATGAAGGCCGGCTTGGGCATCTCACACACCTGAAAGAGATAGCATTCCTGTGGAACTTCCTGCCTCACATTTTCTCCACGTTCCATGTTCTGATTATCATTTTTAAATAAATAAAAAATAAATCTAGCTAGATTCTGCACAACACTTAACAGCCCCAACCCCAGAATTGTAGATGAGGTACTAAATAGCCCGGCTTACAAACAGCTGCAGGAACTTGAGGATCCGCTTGTGTGTGAGGATGTAGAGGACGTTCCCTGAGACCGGGTCGATCACGGGTAAACGGTGGATCTTATTTTTGATGAGGGAATAAACCGCGTCAAATATGCTGCAAAAAAAACACTAAATAAAATAAAATACACACTTGAGCACCACAGGTTCATATTAACAGAGTAGAGTTGATATCTTTGGGTCTTTTCAGTGACTTGAGTCCAGTGATTCATTCAGATTTGTTCATTGATTTGTTCAGATTTGTTCACTGATTTGTTCAACTTGTTCAGATTCGATTAGGTTTATTCACTGATTCACCGATCCATTTAGATTTGTTCAATGATTCATTCAGATTTGTTCACTGATCGTTTAGGATTGGTAACTGATTCATTCAGATTTGTTCACTGATTCGTTTATATTTAACTCGTTGAGATTTGTTCACTGATTTGATCAGACATTTGGTTTAATGTTTTGTTCATATTTGCTCAATGATTCATTTCAATTTGTTCACTGATTTGTTCAAATTGGTTCACTTATTCATACAAATTTGTTAAAAAATATAATTGTTTGAGATTTGCTGACTGATCCATTCAGATTTCCTCGCTTTTTTCAATCTGATTTTTTTTTTTACTAATTCAGTTTGAGTTAAACAGTTTACTATAATGCTTGTTTGTGTTAGTCTTTAAGTTAGAAATCAGAAACGAAATAAAACCAATAGAAGCGTGTTCGTTTGTGAAACGCAGACACGAGTGCTCACCTTGCATCAGGTGAAATGCTCACCAAGGGCTTGAACGTTTCCTGCAGGTAGAGTTCTGTTGAAGACAACACAATGCACAAATTATTGCTATTACTGTGATAATGAAGGAAAAGCTAATGTTAATTCTGAATGTGAACAGTGACCTTGCCATGTCTCGATCTTGTGCTCCTCCAGCTCGTATATCTGCACCTGTGAGGACCAAATCATGTTCACTCACTAAAACGTCAGCTTCATAGAGGGTAAAAACCTGTTTGAGAAGATTAAAACACTCACGAGAGGTGATCTGTAGTATCTGTGCAGAATTCTGATGAAGTCTGTGATGGTCAGCATTCCTAATGAAAAATAATTCGCCATCGCTTTCCATTAGCACTGTTTACATTACCAGCAATTAGCAGTCATTTATTAGCAGCTGATTCCTCACTGATCGTAAAGAATCCACAACTCAAACGTTAGACAAGGATTATATAAGCTATAATTGTTTCTAGTTTTCTGTGCTAATAATGGTGCATTCGCATCTTTCCTATAAGTCTCTATAGTATACTTTCTGTGTTAGTTTGTTTACTATATTGTTAATTTGCTAGTTAGCCTGTTTACTCTAATGCTAGTTTATGAATTAGTGCTTTTATCGTAATGCTAACCTGTTTGAGGGTTAGCTTTTTTACAACAGGGTTAATTTGTTTGCATCTTAGCCTTGTCACTATAGTGCTAGTTTCTTTGTGGAAATGTGAGAGTGTGAGAGTCCATGCTGTACTTTGAGTTTTTACTATAACACTAGTTTGTATTTTAACCAATTTACTATGGTGCTAATTTGCATGTTAGCCTCTTTACCATAATCTTAGTTTGTGATTTAGCGTGTTTACAATAAGGTTAGTTTGTCAGGTAAACCTTAAACTCCTATCATATTGAAATTACCTGTACACTTTTTATGTGGATAAAAACATATAATTGTGTGTGTGTGTGTGTGTGTGTGTGTGTGTGTGTGTTCTCACCCACGAAGCTTTGCTCTTTGGTGTCCCACAGTGGAGCAGCTCTCACTCCGTTAGCGACCAAAGCAAAAAACGCTTTCTTGACCTGAAAAGCACAGAGCGGGAGTGTTACACTGTCACCGTTGCCACAGTGATTATGATCGACATACAGGCTGTTTCGATGTCTCCACACTTTTTTTTCCTTCCTACCTGTAGTGTCGTATCGAAGACGACTAGCTTTGAGCTGGTCGGGATGAGGTCATAGCACTTGTGGCACTTCATAAAGCGTGTGTAGATATCACAGCCCGGCTCTGGAAGACAAAAACATTTCTTTATTTTTTTTACACACGTCTACATTCATCTAGATGATCTCCTCTGAGCCACCATTTTGTTCATGTTTTATTTCTCCACTTCTTAAGATTCGTTTAGTAACTGTTACCACTCTGGAAAAAGGAAAAAACGCCAATAATAATAAAAAGGTTTTTTGTTTCGGTTGCTCACCGTCATTACTGAGGTCCAGTTTCTCCAACATGCCTTCAGTTGAACCGTACACCTGAGGAGAGAGACATAAACCTCACTTTAGTCTGGAATAATCTCGGATAAGATTACATTTAATAACGTGTTGTTAGAAACTGAATAGTGCCAATAGTGTAAAAGTAAACAATACGTATTACAGACATTTATTAATTCATGCATGTCTGTTCATGTCGAGTCCTAGTCTGTACACGTGTTGCCCTTATTAGCTTTCTAGAATATTAAGCTTATATATTTTACTGTGTAATACATGCTGAACTGGTGGCAACCAATCACAATACGTGATTTCAACTAGCATAATTTGTTTGTATGTACAACTCAAACAGAGGACAGAAACAGGGTGTGTGATTTGAGACACATCCACAATGGACTAATGATGGTGTTAATGTGGCCTATATAGTGAACAGGGTGTGAGATTTGAGACACACTCACAGTGGGCTAATAATGGTGTTTATGTGGCCTATGTAGTGAACAAGCTGTGTGATTTGAGACACGCACACAGTAGACTATTTATGGGGTTTATGTGGCCTATATAGTGAACAAGGTGTGTTAAGAAACGCACACAGTAGACTACTTATGGTGTTTATGTTGCCTATATAGTGAACAGGCTGATTTGAGACATGCCCACAGTGATGTTTATGTGGTCTATTTGAGACACTCACATATCGTGGCCTAATAATGGTGTTTATGTGGCCAATATAGTGAACAGGATGTATGATTTGAGACACGCCCATAAACACGTGTTTATGTTTATTTGTTCAGAGTGCTTGTGTGTTTATTTTATTATTATTTTTTTATTTTTAAGTGTAAGCTACAGAGATACAAAATACCACTCACTGGACGGGAGGCGGACCTGATGTGTAAAGGGGAGGGGCTATATCTGACAGGGCTGGGGCTAGAGGAGGCGGAGCTTGCTGAAGCCAGACTGAAGCGCTGAAGGCCCGTATCAGGTGGAGACGAGAGCGAGCGCAGTCGCCTCTCATCAGGTGAGAAAAGCGGAGGATTGCAGCTGTGAGTGGGCGTGGTGGGTGGAGACAGGGGCCCAGACACTACAACACACATAAAATACACTACATATTATTTTTTCATATATTACATACATTTTTATATAATAAATAATTATAGAAAAAATATATTACTTGGCTGTTATTAAGCTAAGTAAGCTGTAGTAATATTTTAAAGCACTACTATGAGCACATAGTATCACCATGGCAACCAGCATAGGAACGCTGGTTAGATCGAGATGGAGATAAGAAACGCCTTCCTGTGACCACAATGGAGTGAAACACCTCTCTGATATTAATGCGTGTAAAACTCAAGGCACTGAAAATGTCTCACACAGACACACACATATTACCACAGGAATAGGTATGGAACATGTACACAACTGGAATCCCAGCTTTCCTCTGAAGTTTCCTGCTCAGCGTGCCACCATGCTGGTTTCTTGTTTTACCGTTGCTAATGCTACACATTCCACAGAAGCTGATAAACGAGTTTCAAAGCGCACTGTCTGGCTTAACACCTCCAAAACTAGGAATATTTCAAATTCCTGACACAATGTCGTTCACGAGCAGGTCAATTCCAAAGGAAAACTTGCAGATCTGGCAACACTGCACTTCAGAGTCTATTAGTGTTGCAGTGCTCATGCTACCTGAATTACTTTTTCTTTTATATTTATTTCCCTCCTCCCGAGTTACTTCAGCCAAAGTTCTCCAAAACAAAGCCCTCAAGAGTATCCTCAGCTGCTCAGTGAGCTACACCACATGGATGTGTGTATGTGCATGCTTATACAGTCACCAATGTCTAATGCAGTAATGTGTAGCTAGCATGCTACCTTTCTCTGAAACTCCAGCTGAGCTAAGTGTGACCCTTTGCTTGGTGTAAAAATAGCCTGGGATGACTTTCTCTTTAGAAACGTTTGAAATCCGATCAAGATTAACAGCATCCCAAGTCTTATTCCATGTACCAGGCAACATGATGCAATGCTTTCTGGGAAACACCACTCTCAGAAACTTCGTCTCATCTCCGACTTCAGGGGAGGTAAACACTTCCATGCTGTTTGTTTTCGAACCACCTGCTAACACCGAGAGTGAGAATTATCAAACAAACTAGCATCTAGTTAGCATTAAAAGAATCCTCAGATGCTATTCGGTCCTAAACCCTTCCATTAGAATTACATTTCAGTACATTTCTTGTCTCCGCTGTGTGTGCTAGCAGACCCAAGTGAAGTGCGCATCACACAGCCGCATGCAAACTGTTAGCACGATGTGAAAAATGGCACCGAAATGTTGTAGTAATAAATACTTTTTTTTTATAGTCTATCATCAGCTCCTGGAATAAAAACTGTTTAACTGAAACACGGCCAACCAGAGCATGTCCTTGGAGATGTTTCCAGAAACAAATCCCACGGCTCTAAAAGCACATCCATTTCAGATGGAATGAAGGAAGGGAAAAGTCATTTAACCGAATCTGCACATTCTGTCTCTGGCCTAAAGTTCGGAATATTCCTCTCACCAAAGACCAAACAGGGAAGAGTGAGTCACAGCACTGCCGCTTCAGGAACTCACGGATCCGTTTAAGAGAAAACAATGAACCCATCCTTCAAACGCACCTACTGTGCACTAATATTAACTAAAAAGCCTGAATATTAGCATTGGATATGAGTATATTAAGAATAAATTGAGTATTAGTACTAAATACAAATATATGAAGAATAGATTTTGAGTATTAGTAATAAATATGAATATATTCAGAACAAAGCCTGAATATTAGCGTTGGATATGAGTATATTAACAACAAATGTTGAGTATTAATTAATTAATTAATTTTGAGTATTAGTATTAAATATGAGTATATTAGCAGTAAAGCCTGAGTATTAGTGTTGGTTATGAGTGTAAAAGGAATAAGACACGAGTATTACTCTTGGATATAACCATAAACGAAAAAAGCACACTGTATACTACTATACATAGAATGCATATTGTATACTACTTTATCCAAAAAAAAAAAATGTTGGTGGCGGGTTTTGAGTATATTAGCTGTAATACTGCTAGTATTACTGTCTAGTACTGGTACTAGACAGAAGTATTTTAGCAATAACATAAAAAGTCAAGGCAATAAAGAATTACTCTTGGATATGAATGTGTAAGGAATAATGCAGAACGATTGTATGCATACTAGCGATAAAGAATGAAAATATTAGCAAGAACTGAACAGTAATAGATAGTATTAGAATAGTTAGTGAGTATATTAGCAATGAGACATGAGTATTGGTATTAGATTTACATTAGTAATATGAATATTTGTTATAGCAATAATCTCATACATATTTAGTAATAATAGCAGTACATGTTTAGTAATACTCAGAATATATTTAGTAATAATACTATACAGTATATGAAATAATTACACTATGTATTTAGTAAGAATAGCACTATATGTTTAGTATTAACAATGCATTTAGTAATAACAACATTACAAATTTAGCACCAATAACAACATGATATTATTTGATATATAATTTTAGTAATACTACAGTTATTTCACTCTTATATATGTTAGCGGAAATGTGCACATGCTCTGTGTAACCTGGACCACAAAAGACCTTTAGACATCCGTATCAGAGATCAAATTTAAACTCAGTGCCACTCTCCATCCTCACCACTCGTGCACCTGTGAGCTTTCGATAGCAACAAGGAAAGCATGTATCATCTGAATACAATTAAAAACACAACAGCACTTTCTCTCCACATGCTGCGTCAGCCATCAAACAAATCAAAGGCTTGTAAACCACAGCCATTATCGGGGCGCTTCCTGCCTGAAGTCTCGAACGTCGCTCAAAACAGGAAGTTACTGAACCTCAGCACTGCAGAAATTTGAGCTCAAATTCATAAGAAATCAAACCAGCCTGGCTGTGTACGTTCAACCATGAGAAGTTTACGTGAAGGTCAGGTTAATTAGTTACGTCAGCGTTAATGTAAACACAACTATCTATGTAGGAAATATGGGAACATTTCACACCCAGAGATGAGATTTATATTCAGATGCTCACTGCTCATGATTCTACTGCAACAGCTAACATTCCCTTTTTTTATTGACCTTTTTAATGCTTTGACAGGCAGGAAATCTAGGATCCTTGACTAAAGCATTTTCTCACCTTTCCGGGTTCTGGAGAAGATCTTGATGCTGGAGGGATTAGATGGCGAGCGGAAGATACCACTGAAGCTGAGACGGTGGGGGGATTTAGGAGGCGATTCCTGGTGGTACGGGAAGATGGCTTTAGGGGAATTGCGGACCGGGGCCGATATGGGGCTTGATGGCTGAGGGAGTGGAGATCTCCGTGAAAAACCTTTAGATGTATTCATGGGCTCTTCTCCCTGGATGGAACATAAAAAAAAAACCCTCATTTATTAAACAGAAACTCGACATTCATTAAAATCAGCAAAGGGAATAAAAAATGACTCGAATATAAACAGCAAACACTGAAATATATATCACCTTATTTTTAAAATAAATAAATAAATAAAAATAATAATAATGTAATTTTTTAAATAATATTAACCCGTCTTGATTGGCCTGATTCTCATTATCCAAGTTTTTTTTTTAGACGTAAAAAAACAAAGTTTTCCCATACTTCTGCACAAAACCGATTCAGGGGGTGGAGCTACATTTGTGATGTCACAAAACATGCAAAAACGTATTTTATCCAATCCTGTAAGACGTGTAAATTTTTAAACAACGCCCGTACAGCATGGAAACTTTCTGCCACAGGACCCGTGTGCTAAGTGAGTCAGCTAGCTAACTTAGTTATTAATGTTATAATGTGATAAACAAATCCATGGTTGGCATGGTAACGGTATATTCTGCTTTTAAGCAGATCGTTGAGACAATGACGGTGCAAATGGAGACTCTGATGCTGAAATTTCAGTCATGTCCAAGTGTCACCTAGGATGGCAGGAGGACTTGTTGGGGGGAGGGGGGTGCGTTTCCAAATTTGCATATTCATAATCTGGCGTTTTTTAACAAGCGTAAAATTTTCCGAATGCTTTTGAATAGCGTTTAAGTCGAGGTGAAGTGTCATCTCTAAGGTTGTTTTTTAAATTTTGTACTAGGTTGGTTCCATCAATCCATTTACAGTTGACTATAAAAAATGTGAATAATAAAATAAATTTAAATAGTAAATGTTTTTCGTCACCTGAACATTACACCTGTATAATAATTTTTGTATCAGAGGGCAAATATGTAATAATGCTTTTTGCTGTTTTCATTATAGGTCACTGGGTTATTGTTGTTGTTGTTTTTTTTTTTTTTTTAGCAGTGTGACATTTCAACAAAGCTGAAGCCCTCAAAGAGAAAAAGCAACCTTCAAACATTTACCGCGTGTTCAGGGACTTTATTCGCTCACGGGCTCAAAGCTTTTACAATCCTAACATTGATTTTTTTTTTTGGAGGCTATTTTTATTGGCCTGGGTTTTATTTGCCTTCTGATTATGAGATCATTTTGACGTCAGGACTCTATAAACATGTGCAGTGTAAGACCACACACACATGAACTGGGATAAGTGGTGCATCAAACTAAAAATCTGATTGGCAAAAAAAAATCTATCATTTTTAGTCGCTATTAGCCAGCTCGGGTTCGGAGCGGAACTCAGGACATGAAGGTCAGAAAGTCTGCATCACTACCAGGTTTTTAATTTCAAAAACTGGAGCGTAAAAATCCCACTTCTTTACTAGGAGCAATCAAAACAGTGCTGATATTGACTGAAAACAGCCACGATGAAGCAGAACACACTGATCAGGTGAGAAACGACGAGAAAACACTTCTTGGTAGTGTTTCTGGGACTTTGGGACTCCACTGTAGGAGGCAGGATGAAGTAGATAAAAGAAGTGGCTTTTAAATGTAGATCACCTCGTTGTTTTGTACATTAGTGTTTTACAGAGTTCCAGAAAGTTCTATGTGGAAACAGATGAATCATTAGACTCCATTAGAAACTGTGTTTGTTTACAGAGCATTTATTCTCTCCAGTCAGAAACTGGGACATATTAATGGGGTCAGTGACTCCAGCTGAGTTTCATAAACTGTGTGAATCACTGTCTATCCATCCATCCACCTAATACATCCACACACCATCCACCCATTCATCCATCCATCATTCCACCCATCCACTTAATACATCCATCCACACACCATCCACCCATTGATCCATCCATCATTCCATCCCTCCATCATCAGCCTACTCCATCCACCTATCCAGCCACCCATTCATCCATCCATCCACACACCATCCACCCATTCATCCATCCATCAAACTAATCCATCCACCTATTCATCCATCGATTCATCCACCCATCCACCTTATTCATCCATCCATCCATCCACCTATTCATCCATCATATATACCATATAGTACATAGTATGTGTATATTATGTCCATCCATCCATCCATGAGTCTATTTATTAATTCACCTATGTGTATATATTATGTAAACTATCTATCTATCTATCTATATATCTATCTATCTGTATGTCTGTCTGTCTGTCCGTCATCCGTTTGTCTGTCTGACTGACATCTATTTATCTATCTGCCCATCTCTCTTTCTTATCATCTGCCCTTCCATCTATCCATCTATATGTGTATATCTCAGCACTCTCAGAATCCGTCTATCTTTTTGCCTGTGCAGCATTCTAATCTGAATGTCTTTCTCGGGAGCTGAATGGTAAATGATCTGAACAAGCAACTTATGAAAGTTCAAGAACACTTCCTCTGAGGAAACGCAACACCAAATAAACCTTCGTACTGTAACTGAGCCGTAAATTACCGCTGGTGCTGTATTTACTGCTGATGACAATTACCGACGTTTTATTCGTTTAGCCTGTAAACTCTGCGTTCCCAAAACATCTCTGTTTCTCCCACAAACACCGAGCTGGATCCAGAACAAGCACAGTCATGAGAAAATGAGAAAAAAGTGCTACTGAGAAGTGTGTACTCATTAAACACATGCTAGGATTTCACCCGGCTTCCTTCCTTCCTTCCGACTTACGGCATGCACTGTGATCTGATTCGGTATATTGACATACTTCCTTTTGAAACAGGAAGGAGATACACGCCAGCCGTGCTCATTCTAGACAGGAGCTTAGTAAGCCTTTTCAATATAGAGAGAGTCTGATGAGATAACAAGCTGCTACTTTAGAGTAAAAAACGCCCGTTATGTTCTAGACAGCATTTTGCTGGACGAACAGAAGACTAGTACAAGATGAGTACTTCCTCTCGAGTGACAAAGTATAACATTAAAAAGAGAACATAACGATATTTTTGGCATTTTATTCCTTGATGCACTATCATACTGGTCACACCAAATGCCACAACACTGACATAACTCAATAAACGTGAGTAATACAGTCCAAAAACGTTTTAATTTTAATAAGATTTTTTTTTTAAACTACCAAAATACAACAACATCAATCGCAACCAACAATTAACACTGTGTGTGTGTTTAAGGGTGTACAGTTTTACATTTACATTTGTTTGTTTATTTATTTATTTATAAAAAAGCAGAGGCTTTTATCCAAAGCGACTTACAAATGAGAAAATACCAGCAAAGCAATATATCAAGCACAGAACAATACAAGTAGTGCTACTATACAAGATCTTTTAATAGAGTTCTAGAAGAAGCAAAGTAAGTAAGTAAGTGCCAGAGTAAGGTTTTTTTTTGGGGGGGGGTTTATGGGTTGGTTAGGTGTTCACGGAAGAGGTGGGTCTTTAGCTGTTTTTTGAAGATGGTGAGAGATTCTGCGGTCCGGATTGAGGATAGAAGTTCGTTGCATCACTGAGGGACAAATAGTGTGAAGGTTCTGGAAAGGGACCTTGAGCCACACTGAGTAGGAACTACTAAGCGTTGGCCGCTAATCGATCGCAGATTGCGTGAGGGAACATAATCCTTCAGGAGAGTGTTGAGGTAGGAGGGTGCTGTTCCAGACAAGGTCTTGTAGGTGAGCATCAAGGCCTTGAATTTGATAGGGGCGGCTACACGAAGCTAGTGGAGGGAGATGAAGAGGGGTATGACATGGGTTCTCTTGGGCTGGTTGAAGACGAGGCGTGCTGCTGCATTCTGAATCATCTGAAGGGGTTTGATGGAGCTGGCTGGAAGGCCCGAGAGTAGTGCATTGCCATAGTCCAGTTTTGAGATGATAAGAGCCTGGACTATTAGCTGTGTAGCCTGTTCGGTGAGATAGGGTCTGATTTTCTTGAAGTTTTACAGCCATGAATCCTGTCTTTTTATCATCCTGCTCTACGTGGCACTCTCTGTGACAAAACTAACATCACTGGCTAATAACGGGTAGGAATATGCTAGTGCTAGATTGCTAATCTAATAAAGGAGATAACTAGCCTCAGGTAAATAAATAAATAAAAAATAAAAAAGAGCCAGCTAGCATGTTGTAGAAACAACATAAAATAACTGACACACAAAAAAACTAGCAGTAGCTAGCTAATATAACAAGGTAGACAGCTAGCTGGCTAACAGAATGAGGTAATTCTGGCAAGCTAGCTGTACAAATAAGCTAAAATGGTGTATTCTGTAAGATTAATGATCAACTAAATACAATCTTGTGGTACTGATGACGTAATAAACGTATTGTTTGTGCTTTAGAAGAGAATTTTTGATAAAGTTTTAACACTGTAAAGACAAGCTTCGTATTTAGCGCCTGGAAATGCATACCTTTCCTTTGTACTTGATCCAATTTAAAAAGTCACCAGACCACAAACACACCTTTCACACACCTCATGGGCATGCAGAGCTGAACAAAAGCTACCTGGTGCCAGTGATTACAGGGTATGATAGGAATCTGATACACTAACACTTACGCACACACACAATATACTCACTGATTTTTTTTTTTTTTTTACCATAATCATGAGAAAATGCCTCATCTCATCTTCATCTTCATCTTAAACTGATCACTGTTCTTCTCTTCTCATCATCTTTGGTGAGAAATGTTATTCCAGTTCCTGCCAATTTTCCAAGTTACAGCGACTGCAAGCGTAATCATTGGTTCACCCGGACAAACTGGTGTCAAGATAAGGAAATAATGAGGACATAAGGAACAAAGCACTCTTGAGCTGTTTTAGGAAAAGAAATAATTAACAGCAAGGTGGCGCGCGTGATGAAGTGGAGCTACTCCACCTCGACGCGGCTTATTCCCCTATATAACGTCAGCGTTTCTTTTCTGTTGTACCACAGCAGCTTGCTAACGTTCGCAAGTTTCCATTCAACGCACCGAGCCGTGACCCGCTGCTATAGAAACGTATTCTGATGCAAACCTGTGATTTGCAGCTGCACGACTATCAGCAAAATTACACAACACCTTCTGACCAATCAGAATCTGGCATTCAGCCATGCTGTGCTGGAAGAGCCAGAAGCGCTATTCGTGTTTTCTGTTTAACCACTGACATCGGGTCAGCCTTTACCTTCGGTGTTCCAGCGTTACCGAATTTGTCTTTTTCTCCTTTCGAATGAGGAGATGTGTAGGAACTCAGATCCTGTGGAGAAGCCAGAAAAGACAACAATGACAGCGTTGTGAGCGCTGAATTGAATTTGATGGAAAACTGTGAGAAAAAATACACGCGTCAATACCGAAACTCAGGCCTCGAAAGCGTGGTGGTCAAAATGTCACACTGTTTAGCGTTCGCTGTTGTTCCGAAACAAACACCGTCGCTTTGCTTTTCTCATTTATCGTGGATTCGTTTTAGACGGCAACAACGCCTGAGTATTTTGTCTGTATGTATTGTGATTTTGTCTTTGGTGGAGTGTCCTTGGGTATAACCTGGACTTTTCTCAGTGTTTTTGGCTCATTTCCTTCACCACTCCCCGCCGCCCCCAACCCATGAAGAAACAAGGCATAAACAGAATTAAAAGACCTTTTTAGATGACCCAATCTAAGAACTGTCTGCGGTGTGGGCGTGGCCTATTGTTCTAATAGGTACGCCCGATTGACAGCGCTGCCTAATGCATTAAATTGGAAAAAAGTCTAAAAACGATGGCACTTAAATGATGACTTAATGCTATTTTAGCTATTCAGTTAATTCATTTTATTTTATTTCACTTTTAAAAAGCTACAGTAGATGAAGATTTAAATGACAAAACCGATGCCCCCTTCAGCTTCGTTTTGTTATTTGTTTAAAAAAAAAAAAAGAAAGAATTGGTTTTAAATGCTTGACTTTATGATGTTTATCTATGTACTGTCTATTATAAAAAAATTTTTATAAATACTTAATATATAAACTGTAGTGTGATATAAAGTTTTGGTAATAGCTCCAACTGCAAATAATCACTTTATCCTAATAGTATCATAAACTGTGATAAAACATTATACTTGTAAATGCATTCATCCTAATAATCTGATTTTTTTTAAATGAAGACTTATTAATTCATTATATAAAATTGATTGACACGTCTGGCTAGCTTCTGAAAATGGCGGGAGTGAAAGTGCTGGTATTTAAACTGAATGCTGAGAGCCTAATTCGATATTTATGAGGACTGAAATATGATCCACTTCCACTTTTACATAAGTTCCACATTCACCAGCTTCCTCTATTTAACTAAAGCGCTGATTTGTCAGATGCCTGAAAAGGAAAAAAAAATACCAGGACTGTCTGAACGTCCTGAAGCACATAAAGGGTTAATGTGTAAAGTATGGCGTAATGGGTTTATCATGATGTTATTATTACTGTGGTCCGGATTAATCTTACGTCTTGAATCTTTTATCTGGTGCTCAGGCCATATAAGATATCTTGTTTACAACCATCTAATAACACACAGTCCTGCTTTAGAGGACGAATGCTGTGACTGTAAACATTATAATTCTGTTGTTGTTGTTGTTTTTTTATAAACATGAGAGCATGTAACGCTGACATAATTTAATTCGACATGTGTTCCATGCAAATCATTTTTTTTCTCCCTGGACATGAGATTATTTCCTCTTAAAATATTAACTTGCAGGTTCAAAATGAACAGGCGAATCACGTGCCAGCTACAGATATGGATAATGCAACAAGTGGGAGGTTTTTACTTTCATTGCCGGAGAAACAAAAACCTTGAACCTGCTGTATGACAACGCACGGTACATGTACAGTGATCATTTACTCATTCTTAGTGACTGCCTGGTCAGAGTTGTGCCGCTTTAAAATAGCCTACTAGTTTGTTTATGTTGTGTGGAATCTACTAGAACAAACTGAAGTCATTATAAAATACCGTGAACAGGTACAAACAAAAAACAAAACACAATCCCATGCTCATCTGTAGACTAATTATGCAGTTAACTCTTGCAGGTTTAGGCCATGCCCACTTCAGGGTTGAACTCCTAATACAGATAAGGTCAACTGCGTTACCCTCTTAATACATCGTAAATAAAGCTGTAAACTGTAGATGCCAGGAACGAAGGAACCGGACCAATGATGACTTTCTCCTCCGTCGAGCATCCCATCCATCATCCCTCACTCCTGCCACACTGCTTCCCTTCTCACGTACAAACAGTCCGTTAGACCAGCGCTCGCCTTGTGTCGGGCTTGTATTGCTGTAAATCACAAGTTTGGTTGGGATTGAACAGCCTTTGTTCGTGCTTCACTAAAACTGAACGCTCAAAAGCTTAGCCAAAAAAAAAAAAAACATAAATAAAATAAAAATTTTCACATCATGACTGCTTACAGCTGCTTTAACGTAAGTGAGATCTTGATGTGTGAACTCAATCTAACCACAATACAGATTTAAAATTATGACGTGTTGCTCTTTAATAAATTCAAAATGATCATTGCTATGGTTTAAAACATTCCTTGAGGACATGCTGGTGATAATTTTTCCTTTAACAGCACACCCATAAATGTTTTGTTCCTTAAATCCTTAGTAACTCCTTATTAATTATTGTAGCTTGAAGAGCAGATTTTTATTTAGACCTCCTTGATACATTTACATTCAAAACATTAATAGTAATAATAGTAGTAGTAGTAGTAGTAGTAATCATGGTAGTGTTTGTGTAGCAGTGTTGTGAGTACATGACAGTGAAGTAGCTGCACATACCAAGCCCTGGATTAACCCTTTAATAAAAGGCTGCTGAATAAACACAGAGAATGTGCACTTCGTTTCAGGGTGCCATGTTTACTTCCCTGCTCATAAGGGTGTTATGAACCAGTTATTACCCAGCGTCCTTAATTAGTCGCGCTTAATTAGAATGCGCGCTCCCGTGAAATCCGCGTTACAATGCTCTTGAGGTCACTTCTTTAAAAACCAACCAACCAAACAAACAAACAAACAACAACAACAACAATAAACACAATGTGTGCAGGAGACAGTGGTGGTGGAAAGGAATAAAACTCAACCCGAACTCCTTCCCCGAAACTTCCCGAACCCCGAGCCGAACTCACGGGCATGTGGAGTCGCAGCGCGCGCTTCTTCTTCGGGTTCTTCTTGGACGAGTCGCGCTCCTTCACGTCGGCTGCCGTGCTGCCCATTTTCTCTCTTTCTATTTCTCTCGCTCTCTCTCACTCTGTGTGTGTGTGTGTGTGTGTGTGTGTGTAAAGTTCAGTAAAGCTTGTGTGCAGAAAGTTCTGACAAACAGCTGTATGACGAGCTGCACTCACGGAAGCGTGATTAAAATGGAGCCAGTTCCTTTAACGCTGGTCTACCGGGTTGCCAGATTGATAGGATTCAACTTGTGACTTCCATTTACAGCCACGCCCACATTGAATAACAAATCTAAGGGAAAGAAAGAGCAGAAGAACAATAATAAGTAGTATTCTTTAATATATATATATATATATATATATATATATATATATATATATATATATATATATATATATAATCATTATTATTATTAGAATTGTTGTTGTTGTTGTTGTTGTGTCTTGGTAATACAAAAAGCTGCATTTATTATTATTTTTAAATCTTTCCTTTTTTTTAGAGGGGGGTTGGTGACGTGCAACTATTTATAAGCTGGTACAGGAACTAATGCTGTGAAGTGAGGAAAAAAACATGGACAGCTCAACAAACATCTTTTAGTATTGCTCGGTCAGACCAACTAAAGCTTGCTAACAGCTACTTTAATCACACTTTTACTGGTTACTGGTTTCTAATAACAGCAACATTTCGAACTGAAACAGCAGCTGACAGTGAGTCAACTTAGCGACAAACTAGCTAGCTGACGATAACAGGGAGTAAGTAGCGTTAGCAACAAGCAAAGCTTTCTAACGTTACTGATGACTCCAGTGTTGATGGTCTGATGGTTTGGTCTACGTCTGTATTGGTCTGTATACGTTTATGAACGGATACAATGTTAGTTGCGCTATAAACTCATTTAAAAGTAGCGAAGCGGAACGTTACGTCACGGCGTGAGCGGCCATGTACGTTTGACGTCACTCGCTTTCACTCACTTTCATGCTGATGGGGTGTTTTCTGTTTGTTTGTTTGTTGTTGATTTTTCGCAGACAAATGCAGACAATGACATGTTTGCGGCTTCGCCTCGAACAGAGCACTACAGAGCTTGGGTGTTCAGCAAAATGTCCAACTAGGTTAGCTAACTCAGATTCAAATATTGTGTCTACATGTGGGTTAGACCCGTCCAAGCAACATTAGTTCCTCAGTGTTTAATTTGCAGAGGAAGAACAGCATAATATGGCAACCCCATAATATGGTAACAGCATTACTGTTCATGTGACCGGGTTGCCAGATGAATAATATATCCTCTGTGCTAGAATGTATACACAGGCCCTCCAGTAATATTGGCATCCTTGGTGGTATATCTGAGCAAAGAAGGCTGTGAGTTAGTTAGTTAAAAATATATTACACAAAAATACTCCAAAAAATATCTTTGTTGAATATAGGTGTGCAACAATTATTGGCACCCTTTTATTCAACACTTTGCGCTAGCTCCCTTACAGCCAAGATAACAGCTATAACGTCTGATGAGGTTGGAGAATACATGGTAAGGGATCTGAGACCATTCCTCCATACAGAATCTCTCCAGATCCTTCACATTTCATGGTCCACGCTGGTGGACTCTCCTCTTGAGTTCACCCCACAGGTTTTCTATGGGGTTCGAGTCAGGGGACTGGGGACTCCATTTGCTCGTATATTTACCATTTAAACTAAGCATTTAAGAATAACAACAACATAAATACAATCACCATCACCATCATCATCTCAGAGTCCCTATACTCCCTGTGTACACATCATCTTCAAAGCATGCAAAACATTACGGGTTTATACAATTTGGACAATTTGTGATATTAAGTATGCATCAAGCAAATCCGACTCTACCTCACCGAACAGGCTACACAGATACTAGTCCAGACTCTTGTTATCTCAAAACTGGACTACTGCAACTCACTACTTTCAGGCCTCCCAGCCAGCTCCATCAAACCCCTTCAGATGATTCAGAATGCTGCAACGTGCCTCGTCTTCAACCAGCCCAAGAGAACCCATGTCACACCCCTCTTCATCTCCCTCCACTGGCTTCCTGTAGCCGCCCCTATCGAATTCAAGGCCTTGATGCTCACCTACAAGACCTTGTCTGGAACAGCACCCTCCTACTTCAACTCTCTCTTGAAGGATTATGTTCCCTCACGCAATCTGCGATCGATTAGCGACCGACGTTTAGTAGTTCCCACTCAGTGTGGCTCAAGGTCCCTTTCCAGAACCTGCACACTAATTGTTCCTCAGTGGTGGAATGAACTTCCAACCTCAATCCAGACCACAGAATCTCTCACCATCTTCAAAAAACAACTAAAGACCCAGCTCTTCCGTGAACACCTAACCAACCCATAAAAAAATAAATAAAATAAATAAATAAAAAATTGCATTTACACTTCTACTCTGTGCACTTTGCTTCTTCTGGAACTCAATTAATGGATCTTGTATGGTAGCACTACTTGTATTGTTCTCTGCTTGACATGTCGCTTTGCTTGTATTTTTCTCATTTGTAAGTTGCTTTGGATAAAAGCGTCTGCTAAGTGAATAAATGTAAATGTAAATGTAAGTATGCGTGGTGTACTCAGCCACTGCTTCCGTCCCAATGGTAAACAAGATTATCTGTGCTTTATTTATTAACTTTTTTTCAACGTGAGAAATTACTCAAAATGGCAACCCTGAACCCTTCCCTGTTATAGATCTGTCAAAACACAACTGCAAAACAGCAGCTCCGATAAAGCACTGAGTCGCCTTCTGCAGGAAGTGTGTATCCTCTACAAAGCAGAACTGTTGCTCCACACACCCACCCACACACACACACACACACACACACACACACCCACACACACACACACACACACACACACACACACACACACACACACAAGGTTGCCCCATATCGATAAGATACGTCCCTAGTACGTGCTTACTTAAATAAGTTTATCTTTCAGAATTTTGAACTTTGACCTTCTGACAAGGATTGTGAAAAGAGAAAACCAATACTTGCTTTCACACTGAGAAACATTTCGGCTTGGCTTTATTCAGGTGTGAATACTTATCCTACATCAGGATTAGCCAACATAATAAAAGAAAACATATTGTAAAAAAAAAAAAAAAAAAAAAAAGGGAAAAAAAGAAGCCTTGTCAGGGAAAGTTGCTTATATTCAGAGTCGGTTACGCAGCTGCTCAATGCACTGTGTCCTAGAGAAGCCCCCAGTGTTTATCCTGCTCTAGCACACACAGACACACACACACACACACACTCACTCAGACAGAGTTCTCCAGGACCAGATCCTGTGGCTAAACTTGATTTTCTGGATACAACATTCATTGTATGCAGAACACGTACAACCCTCCAAGGTTGCCAGATACAAAAATTCCCTCCACTTTCTGAATGTTTCTTCATAATTTCATATAAAAGATCAGTCCTCAAGTCAAGCTGATTGATGTGCAGTCTCTTTTCCGTTGTCCTCTGTGTGAAAAAGAAAGAAACATTGTGGAGTTTAAGGGGACAAAACTATTCATTACTTAACAGAGTCGCATTTATGCATTTAATTTTTAGGTTATTTTAAGCGTGTTTACAGCCAAAACATAAAATTCTGCATAAAGTATTATGTTGTCAGTGAAAACATCTCATGACGACAGAGGAAAGCATGAATTTGCCACCAGAGGGAGCCACAGGCTGCGACCCTATACTCTCTTCTTGACTCTTTAGGACCTGGACGTCTCAATCCCAAATGGTACCCCAGCACTGTGTAACCTTTATGGAAGGAGTCTCCAGTGTTAGTTCTTTTGTAACAGTCACAAGAACTTGAAGTTTCATGACGTCAACCTGTTATTGATTATTTTCCTACAGTATCACAGCACCACACATGGTGTTTTTATTCATTACACCATTCAAAGATAGAGTTATTTATTTACACGTAAATATTTTTTTCTGAGGAAGAATTATGGAGGTAGGATTGTTTGTTTGCGGAAGAGTAAACACGGTTTCTGGGAGAAAACCAAGTAAACTGTTTATGTTTTTTTTTGGGGGGGGGAGAACTTGGAAACTCTGAATGTAGATAATTTAGTGTGTGTTATCTTATCCAGAGCATGACTTTTGATCTTTCACGGTCACAAGTTGGTTAGGAGAGAAGAGCAGGGGCTTAAAGAACAGAGTAAACAAAGTTGCATAAAGAAAAGCACTTAATGAGTGTTTAAAAAATAAAGTGAGAGAGAGAGATGGAGGGAAAAGGGGAGGAGAGTAAGGCAGCTCAAGTCGCACATCAAGAGAAGATTTGTGGAAACGGAGAAAAATGCTGCACACACGTACACACGGACATGTTGTTCTTCTGAAAGACGCTTAATCATACACACACACACACACACACACACACACACACACACACACACACACACACACACACACACATCAACATCTTAAACAGGCATCCCGATCGTGTGTGTACCCGCTGCAGGAGCTCTGGAAGTCAAGGTCAGTTGTATTTAATGTACTTTTACACAGAGGCATTAGGCATACCAAGAGTAATAATAATAATAATAATAATAATAATAATAACAATAATAATATGTTTAACTTAATAACGTAATGGCTAAACGTCTCAGATAACTTACAAGAAATGCTTTTCCTTCATCACTTATTAAACCCTAAACATTTCTGTACTATTATATATATATATATAGTCATGTGAAAAATAAGTACACCCCATGGAAATTGTTGGAATTTTTTTTTTATTATTATTTATTTTTATTTTTTTTTACATATTTGGACAAGAAAACATTTGATCCTCTTTGAAATGGCACCTATTAATGAAGTTGAAATAGTTGAACAAAACCACAAGGAAAATCAGCTTTTTCAATCATTTATTCAACAGAAATATCAATTGATGTGATATTGTTCTGTGGAAAAAGTAAGTACACCCTTGGCCTCAGAAGCTAGCATTGCCCCCTTTAGCAGAAATAACTTCTTGTAGGCGTTTTTGCATAATCGTCCACCAGGCTTGCTGGAATTTTTGATCACTCTTCCATGCAAATTTTTTTTCAGATGCAAGATGTTTGTGGGTTTTCTTGCATGTACTGCCCGTTTCAAATCCCCTCAAATCCAGGCTTTGATTAGGCCATTCCATATCCCTCCATTACTTGGTGGATTTGCTCGTGTTCTTAGTATCATTATCCTGATGAAAGGTCCACTTTCGGTTCAACTTCAACTTTCAGATAGACGGCCTCAGATTATCTTCAAGCACTCTTTGATATGATGCAGAATTCATAGTTGAATCAATGAATGCAAGCTATCCAGATTCTGAGGCAGAGAAGCAACCCCAAACTATAACATTTCCACCACCGTGTTTCACAGTTGGTATGAGGTGCTTCTCCTGAAAAGCTGTCTTTAGTCAGCTTCTGCTGTTTCTGTGGCCAAACAAGTCTATCTTTGATTCATCTGTCCAGAGTACATTATTCCAAAAGGTCTAGTCTTTGACTGTATGCTCATTGGCAAACTGTAGTCCTGCAAAGGCTTTTTCCTGGGACGCATCCCATGCAGGTCAAATCTGTGTGATCTCTTTCTGACTGTAGAAGCATGCACTTTGACACCAACAGTGGCAATACTTACTAGCAGATCCTGTGATGAAATTTTTGGGTTCTTGAAGATTTTTTTTTTGGCATCAGGTGGTCTGCTCTCGTGCTGAATTTGCTGGGACAGCCAGTCCTGTACAAATCAGCAGTCATTTGAAATCTGCTCCATTTGTAGATGATGTTCCTTACAGTGGAATGAAGTATTTCAAATCCTGTGGAGATCTTGGAGAATCATAGGCATCCACAACCTATTTTTCTGAAGGCCTTACAGAACTCTTTAGATCAATAACAAAGGGAACCCCAAACACTAGATATGAGAGCAGTATAAATAAGACAGGTTCAAGCAGGTTCTAATCACTGGCACCCGATCTTCAACACCTGATTCTAATTTTATGGATTTGAAGGTGTGATAAATGTAGGGGTGTACTTACTTTTTCATGTGACTGAGCTGAGTTTTTTTCCTCTAGCAAATAAATAAGAGTCGACTCTTTCAGCTCTTTCAGCTCCTAAACGATTCATTGACATTTTGTCCTAAACCAAAAAAGCCATACTAGCGTTAATGAGAAAGAACTAGCATAGACTAGCATATCTGTTTATAGCTAGATTTAATAACCAGGTATAAACAGTCGTTCCTACATCAGCCTCTTTTTTTTATTAAGATTTTTAAAAAACGCAATTTCTCACGTTACCGAGAAAACGTAAACTCCGCTGTCCTGAAGATTTCGTAAGTTACATTACAGCTTTACCCCGACACCGGAGACTCCTTCTGTAAACCGTGCAATATCAACAACTGTACATGCTTTACATGAATCCCTTTTCTTGCGATGTGTGTGCGTGCCGTACAACGATGACGATGACGTTAGAACACGCGCTTTAATATAAATGTGCACTTTTTGACCAATCAGAATCCAGAATTCGCCAGCAGTGTTGTTTTTTTTAAACTGTAGTATTTCAAGCAACAGAAAGCAGTGGCGATCTGGGTGGCTTCGGGTGGCCGTAACATACACGAGCACTTCAGCGCAGCTCCCATCTGGCTAGTGTTGTGTAAATACACCATCAAGCTGTCATAACAAATAATTAAATCTCTGGGTATGAATGGTTTATGTTTAATGTTTAAGTTAAAAAAAAAAATAAACATCATTCGTATTTTCTACTTATTTTCTACTCTTACTATATATATATATATATATACACACATATCTTAGAACGTGGACATCGAGAGGAAAAGTAGAAAAGTAGAGAGAAAAATTACAAATATGAGACAACAGATTCTTGGAACAGGAAGTGTGTTGTTGTTGTTTTTTTTATGAACCACCTAATTATGATCGTGCGAAGGAAAAAAAGTGCATAATGGCCTTTGTGTACTGGAAAATTCACTCATCATTTCAATTTTCCATCCAGCAGCTCCATTTAAGCAAATACTGTATCATCAAGCTTTCAAGGGATCAGCGGGATTATCTATTTGCATGAAAAACTCATTAGCATTGCACATTACAAAAAAGCTCTTTATGGTTTATTTCAATAAATAAAAAAGAAAGAAAGAACAAAGGAAATCCCTGCTGAAGACTGAGATTTTGAGCACTTCTGGAAATAGATGTGGCGATGTACTCGGGTGCTGTGTTTGGGTTTGCTGGAGAGTTTAATGCCATTTCTGAAGTAAACACAGGTCTTGTGTTTATTGCCATAGACTCCTGTGAGAGAGAGAGACCTCCATAAACAGTGTAAAAGTGACGTATTTTAACCCCTCATTGTGACGTTGGGTTAAACAGTAGACTGGGTTAATTTATTATGTGCTATGGAGCTCAAGGGCAAATTCTTGGCAGTTCAACAGTTCATCATATGGATGTTTTATTTTCCCGTCGTGCTGGAAGGTATTCTTATTATACACCGATGAATCTATGGACGCCGAAGTATGTTTTCCAGCTCGAGAAATCGTCTGAAGCAGTTGCACCAATAGGATGACATCAAATTCATGGAACGGCTACGAAGACACTAGTGGAGATGGTGAAACATAAACAGAACGTACCAATTAAAGTATAAATAATAGATATGTATGACCTCAGGCTTGCTTTAATAGAACGTTTTTGGGAATGTTTACGTGAACCCGTTTTCTGGGACCATCTCATTTCCAGATCGTTTCCTTTAGTCTACCATTAGATGATCATCATCTTCACGCAATCTGATGCAGAGGACACAAGTTACAGGTAATATTAGCTTGTACGGACTGTACAGGATTTCGGCGAGTTTTTTGTGATCGGTGCAGCCGAAGAACGCACGATATTGCTGTGGCTTTTTTGAAAAATTGTGATGCGACTTGCGGAGTTTTTACTTGAATTGTGCGAAAGCAGTGATGTTTGTTAATAAATGAGATCTTTTAGCTGCACTCGTGTTTGGAAGAGGGGTTTGACTGAACGCGCGTTGTGATGACGTCACACGACACGTCTCGGCCCGAATCTGCGGAAAAATCTGCGGTAATTTCGAATAATTGCAAGCTCCTCAGAATATCGCGGAATTTGTTTGATTCTGTGTCTATTTCTGAAGGGACTGACTTACTCCTGTAAGTCAAAATAAGCAGACTATTTTTTATCTCTATCTCTATATTTGTCTTTTAGGTATACACTAAGTATAGTGTTTATAGTCGCTCTTAAGTGCACAAGATATTTCAGGATTTATCGCAAATGGCAACAAGTATTATGAGTAGAAGATGAGGACTTCACCTCTCTCTGTAAGAGTCTAAATACACTTCAGTGTGTTTTAATGAGTGGGTTTTTTTTTAAAGGACATCAGTGTTCCACTATGACTAAATTGCTGACGTTCATGTCAACATTCATTCATCTTCATTAAGCTGTGTTGTCTTGGTAAGGGTCATGGTGGAGCTGGAGACTCTATACTGGGAATCCATCACCGATTCAAATCTCATGTTCTCCCCATGGGTTTCGTCCTGGTTCTCCAGTTTTCTCCCAAAAACATGGCCATAAGAGGACTAGCGCGCCAAATTGCCCCTAGGTGTGAACGAGTCCGTTCCCCAAGGATAGACATGCATGAGGATAGACCCGAGTATAGACATGAATGAATTAATAGATTTTCATTTCTGTCTTTTTTTTTCCAGGTGTCTATCTTCATTAAACGATGCTTCACTACAACTGCTCCTCATCCCCGTTCCCGGACCCTTCATGGTGCCTGGAATCTGGCGAGCGCATCTTGGAGAACCTAAGTTTAGAGGATGTGGCGGATTTGTGTGAGAGCCGGAGCGTATACGTGGAAAATTTTCGGGGACCACGGCGCTCTCCTCACTTTCTGCCAATCTGCGTCTCCTATTTAATCATCTTCTGTGTCGGCTCGCTGGGCAATGCACTAACGTGCACTGTGATCATGCGCCATCGCTCCATGCGCACACCCACCAACTTCTACCTGCTCAGCCTGGCCATTTCAGACCTGCTGGTGCTCCTGTTTGGCTTGCCGTTGGAGCTTTATGAGCTGTGGTCCAACTATCCGTTCCTGCTTGGAACCGGAGGTTGCTACTTCAAAACGTGCCTGTTCGAGATGGTGTGTTTCGCCTCGGTGCTGAATGTTACAGCGGTCAGTGCTGAGCGATACCTCGCTGTCGTCCACCCTCTACGTGTTAAGCACGTCATGACACATGGCCATGTCAGACGGGTCATCGTGACGCTGTGGATCGTGTCGTTTCTTTGCGCTTTGCCCAACACCAGCTTGCACGGCTTGAATATGTTACCTCCGAAGTTTGGCCAGAGTTTTCCTGAGTCGGCCGTGTGCGGCCTGGTGAAGCCTACATGGATCTACGGGCTGCTAGTCCAGCTTACTGCGCTCTTCTTCTTCCTCATTCCCATGATGAGCATCGGTGCACTTTACCTGCTCATCGCACTCCAGCTGCACCGAGAAACGCACCTACCGCAGGACAACGCCACAGCCTGGCACCAAGGAGCGCAGAAAATACGCCATCGCCAGGTCACCAAAATGCTGTGTGAGTGGCTTTTAATCTGCTGTTTTAACACATAATCTCAACAGGGAAGAAAATGTGGTCATCTCCAAAAATATTAGCGACCTTTATGTAAAAAAAAATTAAGCTCCTAGAAGAGCGAGTCAGTGAGTAAGCGAGTCAGTGAATCAGTCAGCCAATGAGGGAGTGAATCAATTATGGGTTACTGAGTGAGTCAATCAGGCACTGAGTCGTTAATTTAGTGAGTTAGTCAGTTAGTCAGTGAGTGAGTCAATTATGAGTTTCTGAGTGAGTCAATCGGGCACTGAGTCATTAATTTAGTGAGATCAGGATACTATAGTCAGTACAGGATACTATAGAGTCAATTGTGAGTTTCCGAGTAAGTCAGTTATGAATTACTGAGTGACTCAATCAGGCACTGAGTCATTAATTTAATGAGTGAGTCAATTTATCAGTTAGTGAGTCAGTTATGAGTTACTGAGTGACTCAATCAGGCACTGAGTCATTAATTTAGTGAGATCAGGATACTATAGTTTTTTTGGCGCAAAACAAAAGATTTCTTAAGTAAGTGCATCTTTTTATCTGTTAAAAACTTGTCTTCAAAGTTAATATTGATTATTAAAGAATAATATTTCTATTTCCTGACTGGTGCAATAGTACATCAAAGCCATCATTACTATTTGGGACACAGCCTTGATTTTTCCTGATGTGTATTATTTGCCACTTGTCAGATGAACCTACGCTGGAGAACCTATCGGTCAACCCACGTTATGAAAGGTTCTTCCTCAAATAACTTGCAATATCAAATGTCTAGCAGTTCTTTGTGTCGTGTATTTATTTGTTTTGATCTGCAGTTGTATTGGTGGTGGTGTTTGCCATCTGCTGGGCGCCGTTTCACATCGACCGTGTCATGTATGGCTACATCGATGACTCAAGCGAACAGAACCTACACGCCTTCGAGTTGGTTCACCTGACCTCAGGTGTGCTCTTCTATCTGAGCTCAGCTGTTAACCCCATCCTGTACAGCCTGATGTCCTCGCGCTTCAGAGGGCTGTTCCGGGAGGTTGCGTGCCGAAAGAACGAGCAGAAATTCAACATTACGCAGATCACCTTTCGCACCACGGTGTGAGAAAAATGGGACACGTCGTCATGTGTAAATGTACAGAGACAAAGGATGGGGGAGTATTTTGATAAATTTATAATAATACAGATGCACTGATTGGAAATAAACTGGGGGAAAGCTGTTCAGTGATGGTGGTACCAAACACTCAGGTCTTATTTGTACAGGTGCTTAGGCTAGTATCTGCAGTTATTTTTCTTCACACGCTAGCAAGAGTTTTATACTGTTTGTCAGGTTAGCTAGCACCTCAGAACCATGGATTTTCAGGAACTAGCACTTTAGCACTCAAGCACAAAACAAGACCCAAAATCCTGCCCTTCTGCTTCTCCTTTCAGAACTGAAATTAGTTTTGCCACTCAGTTTAGCCACTTAGCCTGCTAGCCTTGAGCTTAACTCTGTTTACTGCGTATAATTCAAAGTAACACATCAGAATTTTTTTTCATTTATATAACATCAACATTAGAAATGGCCTGACCACTAGGTTTCATAGTTTAATGAGACCATGATGCTGTCTGGAGCGTTTGAGGTGCCAGTAAACTCTTCCTCGAGTTGCCCGGCTGAGCTGTGAAGGAAAACAGAGCTTTCTAATGACGCTACAAGTATTTAAACCACGGAGAGACTCGTCCATACATGGTTACGACTGACGGTCTTCTCCATGTCTGTATGGAAGCCTGGTAAAGTTGTGCACGGCTGGCGCAAATGGACAAACAGACTGATTTATGTGTTGTGTATTTATGACTTACAATGTTCTGATACATGTGACTGTCGTGTTCAGGGTCATACAGGAGCTACAGCATGAAAGAGGAATGTTTGACTATTAAGCTGTTAACTTTTACCATTCTGAGTGATTTAAACCCGTATTCCCACAAAATATAATCACACGTCCGCTTTTCAGGTCATTTTTTCTTCACCGAAGTGACAAGTTCTTCCATATGGAACTGTAAGTTGATTCAGAATTAAAAAATTATAATAATTTTTTTTAAAGTTTACACATCTGGAATATCTGATTGGGCAAGTGACTAATAAAATACAGGACATGGTCATGAAATGAAGCTTCTAGAAGGTGTGAACAAGTCAGCGAATTAATCAGTTAGTGAAGGAGTGTGTGAATCTGTGAGTGAGTCATTTACGACTTTCTGAGTGAGTCATTCATTTATAGAGTCAATTAGTCAGTGAGTGAGTCAGTCAGTTATGAGTGAATCAGTGACTCAATCAGTCAGTCAGTGCAGGAGTTAATGAATCCGTGAACGGGTCAGTGAGCAAGTCAAATATGAGTTACTGAGAGTCAAACAGGCATTGAGTCATTCACTTAGTGAGTGAGTGAGTAATTAGTCATAGAGTGAGGGAATCAGTGAAACCATGAGAGACTCAGTGAAGGAGTGAGTGTGCGTCAATCATTTCGTGAGCGAGTCAATTAGTCAGTGAGTGGGTGAACGAACAGTCATATCAGTGAGTGAGTCAGTTAGTCAATAAAAAGGAGTGAGTGAGTGAGTGAGTGAGTCAGTCTGCATCAATCATTTGGTGAGCGAGTCAATTAGTCAGTCAGAGTATCAGAGTATCGGTGAGCGAGTCAGTTACTGAGTCAGTGAGGGAGTTAGTGAATCCATGAGTGAATCAATTACGAGTTACTGAATGAGTCACTGAGTCGTTAATTTAGTGAGTGAGTGAGTCAATTAGTCAGAGAGTTGGTCGATCAGTTAGTGAGTGAATCAGTGAATCCGTGATTGAGACAAGCAGTCTGTGTCTATCGTTTAGTAAGCGAGTCAATTAGTCAGTCAGTGAATCAGTTAATGAGTCAGGGAGTGAATGAATGAGTCAGTGATTCTGCCTGAATAAAAACACCTTAAAAGCCACACAATACATCACAATCACAAAACAAACTGTGAAACAAATTTATTAGAAAAACAGAAGAAAAAACAAACATTTAGGTGCTTATATATTTGATGACAGTCAAAAGTTGTTCAAGGTTTTGAGATTTACTTTTAAAAATATATATATTAAAGTTGTTTTTTATGTTTTATTAACTTTTACCCTCTACAGTCTATTAACCAAGAAGAAAATGAAACTATTGTTCCATAAAAATCCCTAAATCTATGAAAGGAAATGACTCTACATGGGTGGCTTATTTTCTTACGATTGCTGTAAGCATGAAAGTTATTCTGTTCATAGACTTGTCATACAGGTGATATTAGACAGTGTTAGCATCAACCGTAACACAAATACATGTTAATTACACTGATCCAGTTAGCGCTAGATAAACCGTCACTAACATCTCTCACCTTTTTCCTGATGTTTAATAAAGAATGTTAATACAGCGGGTTTAATAGATACACATGCTGACAGTTTTAGCAGAAAATAAAACTCACACTGAATCAAAATGACAGAATGCAAGTGAACACTAGAGCAACTTGAACACAAATCTTCTAAAAGCCCTAATGAAGGTGTGTGTGTGTGTGTGTGTGTCTCAGGCCTTCTTCCCAGCGTACCTCCTCTCGAACTGGCCCACATCGAACTTGCGCTTGCAGCCTGCGTAATTCATGTAGCGCACTTTACCGAAAACGGGCCGCTCCGCCCAGCCCTGATCATGAATCCCACAGATGGACCACATGCAGCCTGAAAAAACACATACACATTATAGCAACAGTTCAGGGTACAATCACATATATACACACATAAGAAAAAAAGAAAGAAAGAAAGAAAGAAATTAGAAAATTAAAGAATTAAAAATGTAAATAAAATAAAAAGAAAAGAAAATGAAAGAACAAAGAAAATGAGAAAGAAAAAAACAAAAAGAATGTAATAGAAAAAAGAATTAATTAAAAAAAACAGGAGAAAGAATTAAAAAGAAATAATTTTTTTAAATCATAAAAATTAACAAAGAAACGAAAAATGAATTAAAAAGAAAAGCGAAATAAATAAATAAATAAAACGAAAGAATAAAGAAAATGAGAAAGAAAGAAAAAAGAATGTAAAAGAAACAAAAGAAAAATTTATTAAAAAAGAAAGAAAATGAAAGAAGTAAAAAGTAGAACTAGAGACAGAAGAGACAGGAAGAAAGAAGGAATTAACTATATATAAAACTTAAAACTGAAACGTAAGAAAGAAAAGAACAAACAAAAGAACACAAAAAAAGAAAGAAAATAAAGAAAATTTTGAATGAGAATGAAATAGGAAAAAAAATGAAGGAAAATAAACAAAGAGAAAAGAAACAGCAAATAAAAACATGAAGAACATGTAGAAAAATACAATGAAAGAAAGAAAGAAACCTGTAGAACTCAACACCAATGTACAAGCCCGGTTCTTATAGCTACCAATTTAATTAAACAAACTTCACACAGGAAGGACGCAATTGAGAAACAATTTCAGATGATATTTGACCTTGCTGTGACCTTGACATTGTTTGGATCAATTCCCAAATCTGAGCAGTTCATCTGCTGGTTACGACGATCACTCCGTCTAAACACTAAACACACTCAAACACTCGCTCTTGAGAGAGCACCAGATGTACTGAGTATCACACACACACACACACACACACACACACACACACACACACACACACAAACACAACACCTCCACCACCTAGTGGCCTAAAATACAAATAAAAAGCAGAAGTACTGCTGCGTCTCTCACCCACGTATCCGTTCGGGTCACAGCCATCCAGCGCGTAGCGGTCGTTCAGATAGATGGAGATGTTCACCGCCTCCTCGGGTGAAGCTGTCCACTCCAGGATCTTCTTAGCCCAGTACATGCGCATGAAACCGTGCATCTTCCCCTCTAACATAAGCTGCCTCTGGGTAGCATCACACACAGACACACACACACACACACACACTTATACATATATATTATGGATATTAGGCAAACGTAGCTAAAATGCCTACATTAGCCTCGTGGCTTCAGTGCAGCAATGCCTTCTCATACCTGTGCAGCGTTCCACAGCTGGTCGTGTGTGTCTGCGTTTTCCAGTTGCTCTCGTGTGTACAGATAAGGCCGAGCGTCTTTAGCGTGATCCTGCAGCGTCTTCTTCGCCCAATCATACGCACCTGAGAACACAACGGCACACTAAACACTCTGCTCCAACATTTTCCCCACGAGTTCATCACAGCTCATGCTGTATACTGGAGTTTATATTTATCATCAATGTTTATTATTAGGCCACACCTCCTTTACTGAGACTGAGGCACCGAGGCCACACCTCCTTTACTGAGACTGAGGCACCGAGGCCACACTTCCTTTACTGAGACAGAGTTACTGAGGTCACGCCTACTTTACTGAGACTGAGGCACCGAGGCCACGCCTCCTTTACTGAGACTAAGGCACAGAGGCCACGCCTTCTTCCCTAAAACCCAGGGACAGAGGTCATGCCTCCTTCACTGTCCCTAAACACACTCTTCTGGCAGAGTATACTGACCGTTGATGTTGTCGTAGTTGTCGTTGTAGAAGCAGAAGTTATCGGAGAGCTCCCTGCGTACTAACAGCTCCTCTGTGAAGGAGGACACTGACTCGGTCGAGTGTTTCCCCCAACGCTTCACCTCCAACAGCACACGCTGAGCTGATAACTGACCTGCGGAAGAGAAAGGAAAGAGGGAGAGGGAGAGAGAGAGAGAGAGAGAGAGAGAGAGAAAGACAGCTTATAGTTTATAATATGTTTATAAGCAGCTTATTCATTTTATGAATAAGTGAACCATCATACACACATCACACACCCGAGTGGATCCAGGGTGAGAGCTGGCTGAGCGCACTGGCGTTCGGGTTGTTCCTCTCGGAGGCAAAAATACGCAGCCGCTGGTCTATAAACGACTCAAGCATGGCGACACCTCCCGCTGTTCCCGGCTGTGCCCACAAAACCTCCCCAACGCTGCGGTCGACCTCCAGTGATGACATCACTTTCTCCCAATCCACCTTCTAAAAGAGCAAACATGCTTCAGGAAACTCATATTTAAACGAGTACATCGCTAATATAACGAATAGTCTCGCAACGCATCGTCATTAGCGATGATTATGTAAATCATTATGTCGTTATAAACTCTGAAGTGTTCCGGTCCTGCCTTTGCCGCTTTGGTGGACGGGTGAGGGTGCATGTCCACTGGAGGAAACTCGGTGAGGAACTCTGGGAGGAGTTTGGTGATTTTCCCCCGGATGGTTCTGGCTGCATACTCCAGTTTATTCGATGCCCCCCAGCACGGCACCACGTTATGGGCATCGACCTGAAGAGCAAACAGAGAGCAATGAAAACCACGTGAAAGGATGTAATCGGATTTACGGCTTGAGGAGAGACGGAGAGAAAACCTGAATGAAGGGGACATCAGGCGGAAGCTCCTTTTTCACACGTTCAGTCCACTGCAGTGGAAGACGGAGAGGGTTGAAATCAGTCACGACGGCACCGATGTCCCAGTGTTTCACAAAACCAGGCAGCGTCAGCTCGGGCTCGCCACGCAGGAGATGGAATTGAATACAAAGACTTGTACACTCCTACAGCAAAACATGCGCATCTTCTTCATCGTAAACACTAACAGTAATGACAAATCTAACTTTACACACACACACAGAGTTGAATGTATAAATTAGTGATAACCGAGATGTTCACCTTGGCCACTTCCTGCAGTCCCCTGAGCATGAAGGCGTATTGGCGATAAGTCGCCTCTAAATACCGTGGCACGAGACAGAAACACACGTGGAGAGGCAAATTCTCTTCCAGGGCGAGCTGCTGAGCGTAAACCAGGGCCCAGTTATCTACAGAAACACACAAGCACGGTTACACCGGGCTAACAAAAAAAGCTGATCATGATCACTTCATATTTTTTCTCCTGTTAAACGCCATTGTAACTACACCATCTACGTCACCGTAGGACACAACCTCTAACTTCTCACTGGAAGAATGAAAATAAAACCAAAATATTAGCCATTCAAATGACTTTCAACTGATAAAACTATACTTTATTACAGGAAATATGTCAGAAAACTAGACTTTACATCAAAGGCTGATCTAGGGGTTTTATTTATTTATTTATTTATTTAAGGACATTTCCTAACATTTACTAGTTAACTTCAATTTTTTCTACACTGTTAACTGAGTCCTTTTTAAAGAATGTTTTATAATGTAACTAACTAGCCTACTGTTTAAGGGATATTGTAAAATCTTAGCTAACTATCTTTCTTCAGAGATATTTTATAATGTTAGCTAACTAGCATTTTAAGGATATTTTATATTATTTTATAATGTATAATTATTTTATAATAATAATTTTATAGCATATATTTTATAATGATAACGAGTCTTTATTGATCACACAAGGGCCCAACAATGGCAGATTAGCAGTGCTGGGGCTTGAACCCCTGACCTTCCGGTCAGTAACCCAGAGCATCGTCATTTATAAATGACGCAAAGAAAATTTCATTTAAAAAACACTAATAATATTCAAATCAATAAAATACATTTTAATAATATCACAAGACATCGCCTTCAGCAAATGAAATTAAAATAATTTCCATGTGCTTCACATGTTTGGCAAAAAGGAAGTGAAGGGGACATTAGCACATGTTAGGTTAGATGCTCTCAAGCCACCATTGGGAGTTCATTTTATACTAGAAAATACATATAAATCCCATCTAAAAAATAATTAATTGTACATCCAAATGTGTTTTCTAAAGATTTCTGTCATTTTTATCCACATTTTAGAAAAATAATAACTCAAGAACACACAAAATCTGTGTGTCATGTATAAATGACAAAGTCCTTTTAAGGGATACATATTTCCTGTGTAGCTGCCAATGTTATTCAGTACTATCAGGCAGTATAAGAGTCTTCATGTCTGTGTTCTAGGTTGATGTTAGTAAGTTTTATGGAAGACAGAGAGGCAAAGCTGTACCAATTCCAGAAGGTAGTGATGATAGTGACAGCAGTGCATCAGACAATGAGGTTGTAGTAAGAAATTATCAAGTTGAGGATCAGGAGGATAGCAGCAGTGAGAATGAGGACAGGGAGGAAGAACGTAATCAGGAGCGGCCAGCAATAAGTTGTAGGTAGTTGTGGAAGTCAGGCATTCGGATTCATTATCCGATGCCAGTTTGGAAGATGCATCTTGCCTCAGCAGAGAAGGTGCATCCTCCAAGTTACTACTTCCAGCAAATGTTTTCCTCCGAGTGTCTCAAACATATTGTCCAGCAAACAAACCTTTACTCCATGCAAAAACAGGTTAACTCACTCCTGAACTGCACAGAGAAAGAAATCGAACAGTTCATTGGGACTGCTTTCCAAATGTCCATCTATGGAGTTAATGCAACACGTATGTGCTGGCAGACCCGCACACGCACTGACAAGATAGCTCATGTAATGCCAATGAAAAAATGGGAACAAATCAAGAGCAATCTCCACTTCAGTGACAACACTTTAGACCTTGGCAGTGATGACTCAAATTGAGATCCTCTCTTCAAAATAAGACCTTTCCTCAACTTTCTGTAGAACGAATGAGAAGTATTCCAATGGATGAACACCTAAGTGTGGATGAACAAATAATTCCATACAAAGGAAAAAGTCGACTGAAGCAGTACATCCCCAGCAAGCCCCATAAATGGGAGTACAAGGTGTACATGCTTTGTGACTCAAAAGGCATTGCATACAACTTTGAGTTTCACACAGGCAGGATACTACCAGTCAGTGAAATGACCTGGGAGCCAGTAGCAACATAGTTCTATGACTGACATCACTCATATCCCCACATCAGAATTTCAAGCTGTACCATGACAATTGGTTCATAAGCATGGGCCTTGAAGTTCAAATGGCAAAGAGAGGGATCTACTGCCTTGGCACAGTGAGAACTAACAGGTTAAAAGGGTGCAATTGAAAACTGACAAGGAAATGAAAAGGGCTGGTTGGGGCACTTTTCATGAGAAGGTAGCCATGTGTGAGGATGTGCAAATAATCACAAGCAAATGACAAGACAACCACACTGTCACTCTTCTGAGGACATCCACTGGGGCCTACCCAGCTTCCACTGAGCAACTATGGGACAGGAGGACAAATCAGATCATCAATGTGAAATGTCCATCCTCTGTGATGATGTATAATTTAAAAAATGGGAGGTGTTGATCTGATGGACTCCTTGTTTGCATTGTACCGAACAAAGATTCAGTCACGGAAATGGAACATTCGTATTTTCTTTCATATCCTGGATGTACTGTGTTTAAATGCATGGCTGCTATACCAAAGGGAAAATGATCCCTCTCCTAAACAAAGCGAGGAACTCAGCCTAAGAGAGTTCAAAACAGCAGTTGCAGATGTCCTCTATAGGCAAGGCACAGACAAAGCGAAACGTGGCCGACCCAGCTCTGGACAGTCAGTGTCAAATAAGAAGCAAAGGAGAGAATACATAACACAACCAGACATCAGGAAAGATGACATTTCCCGTTGGCCTCACTACACTGACAAGCAGGGACGCTGCAAAAATGATGACTACACAGGTCAAACTCGAGTTATGTGTGGAAAGTGTGGGGTACACCTGTGTTTCACACCTAAAAAGAATTGTCTTGTTGATTTTCACATGTGAGTGAAAATGAAATCAATTACTGTAGCATAACATAAAACAGAACTAGAATAGAGTACTGTGTTGAAAACTCTAAAACACTACACTACTACACTACTGTTTTTGATTCACTAAGAGATTTTTTACATTACTTTCAAGAGAGTGAAATTGCATTTGATTTTGCCTCAAGTTTCAGAAAATTTTACATGAGTTCCAAAACAAATATTGTAGCATAAGATGAAATGGAATGTGAAGTTTTTTAAATGTTTCTGAAACACCAAGACACTGACTAACTTCTTTATAGACAGTGAAAATGCATTTGAAGGTGTGACATTTCAGAAAATTTAGCAAAAATCTTTTACCCAAATGGGACAAAGTCAGTTATAAGTGATGAAACTCTTAAAAAAAAAAAAAAAAAAAAAAAAAAAAAAAAAAAAGGTCAAATGTGGAAAACAAGCTTTGGAAAATGATTTTAGCCTTAAATATACTAAAAATGTAAAGTAATTACTTTATTTAACTGTGATTTCATGATTAGTTCCATAGGGGGTTAACATATTAGCTTTCTTGAGAGAGATTTTATGTTAGCTATCTCCCCTTTTTTTAAAAAAGAAAAAAAAACAAAGAAAAAGAATATTTAACAAATGTGATCAAATAATTTTTAAAGGTATATTTTAACAATGTTAACGAACTAACGTTTTAGGGATATTTTATAATGCATGGTATTCTCCAAATGTTAGTTAAACAGCTTCGGTTTTCCGACATTTTCTAATATTAGCTTAGTAGCATTGGGGACTTTTTTTAACGTAAGGAAAAAATAGTTTTCTAATCTTAGCTAGCTGACTTTTCTTTGAACATTATTTTCAGCTTAATAGTACACAACTATATTTATTAACAAAAGTTTACTGATTTATGCTTGACAATGCTTAATTTTATATATATACATATATAATGAATTTACTCTTAGCGGGTTGTGTGTGTGTGTGAGAGAGAGAGAGAGAGAGAGAGAGAGCGCGCGAGAGAGAGACAAAATTGGTAAACCATCAGCGCCATCTTTTGGCGAACACCAAAACTTTTCCTTCCTTCCTTTCTCTTCTTTCTTCTATTATTGTAATAATAATAATAATAATAATAATAATAATAATAATAATAATAATAACAATTATTATTATTATTTCATTATTTCTTCTAACACGTCATTCAAAACCAAGTAATAAACCAGTAGTAAACTGCTTTATCTCTTCTTCCTTCCTTTCTTTCCATCAGCCTGCTTCACTGAAACACATTTTATAACACCAACTTTATGAACTTTTTATTTATCATTGTTTATATTTGATGATCCCGTTATTTTAATAATCATTATGGAGTTTAATCTTTGCGCTTTATGTAAAGTAACCCAGCAGCGCCATCTTGTGGTGACCACAAAAATAACCTTTCTCCCACTTCTTTTCTGGTTCATTTCTTCCTTTTGTTTCTATTTGTCCATCTCTATGTTTTAATTCTATTCCCGACTCTTGCACATATTATTATTATTATTGTTATTATTATGTATTAGTGTTGTTGTTTTTAACGATTACCCTGCACTCTCTGATCCCGGACCATCCAGTAAAGCACCGCCCCGCAGCCCTGTCTCACTTTCTTGGCGTCAGACAGGAACCGGAGACGCTTCGTGTTGAATTTACACTCAGCTGAGTTTCTCCGCATCTCCGCCACTTTCTCCTGCAGCCACCTCTCTCCTCTCTCCGCTCCCCGGGCTGCTGCGAGCTTCTCCAGGCCTTTCATCGGCTTTCCTTTGCGCTTCAGGTTCCTTTTATTCTCGGACATGATGACGGAAAATCTTCTAACTTCTAAACTACAGCGAATAATTATGCCAGAAATAGCCCGCATAAGCCTTCTCACACGTGCAAAAATAATGTTTTATAACACAGGCACGTCATTGGTCAACGCCTTTCAGTGGGTGGGGCGCTGTTCCCTTGGTAACAGCGTTGAACGAGGAAGTTGGCGTGAAAGAGAATTATTTATTTATTAATTATATTTATTAATATTAATTAATATTAATTATTTATTTTAGCAAAACGTTGTAGTAATCATTACTACAACGGTTTGCTAAAACAAATAATAGTTGAAATTCTTATAAATTCAGTTTGTAATTCGGAAATCAATCAACAACCTATACATTACTAAGTAATATATAGGTTGTTGGTTGATTTCCGAATTACAAACTGAATTTATAAGTTGTAATATATTTCGTTTTCCAAATTAATTTATATATCCCGCTTCGGTTCGTGTATTGTAGTTCGAAAGTAAGAAAATACATAAAAACTACATTTCCCACAAATAATACTAACCGTCCATTAAGCGTCGATATAATTCACCATTGTTCTTAGTTTTAGAAAAATCTAATTGTTTTTGGTGTCATACAACACTTGTGTTAATTCTTCTTGTTTTCAATAATAAATTATTTTTGTTTTATATAAAACGCCAGCGAGTTCACGCATGCGCAGTATAATTAACTCGCGCAGAGGCGAAAGCTAGCATAGCGCGTTTAGCCTTAGAGCTAAGTTGGTAGGAGCTCTCGCGACCTTTTTTTTTATTAATTATTTTTTCTCTCCACACACAAACAACTGAAATTGACCTCAACGATGAATACATCAAGTTTCAAATCAAGCGGTAATGCAGAAGGACCCGATAAAGTTGACATGTCTCTCGGTAAGGAACAGCTTTGTTAGTTAGCTAAGCCTTGTTATTTAAGGTGGGACGTGTTTCAAACGGCGTCGCGTTTTTCCATCTAGGGCACTTGGAAGGCTGCGCGAAACGGCTCTTTTATACAACAAATAGTGCACTTAAGTAAGGGGTAGGCAATAATTTGGGAGTTAACCTCGAGTCCGCTTTTCAGTGAGCCAGCTTGGCTAGATTAATGCGTTTTTATCTTCAATTAAGATGTCAGTTTATAACTTTGTCATAAGAATGTTTTTTTTTTAAATTGACTTTCAGCTTCTGTTTGAGATTAAAAAAAGGTGATTGTGGAACATTGCTCGTATTCAAAATCTATTTACCTAATTAAACATCTATCTATCTATCTATCTATCTATCTATCTATCTATCTTCATTAATTGTAGATAATTAAATCATAATTAAAATATGAATATTAACCAGCCAAACTGATGAGTTAAATCACGTCTAATTTGCGTGCCAATAAAAAAAAAAAAACAGTTTATTTAAAGGAAATACTTAAGGAGGACGTTGATATTGAGGAGATTATTATATTATTAGGCTTATTAGATTATTAACGTGTGAAGAAGCAAAGTCCAGACATTTTGCATGTCTTGGATGATCCGTTAAGTTTGGAGAAATTGTGTAAATGTGATGTTTTGTGGAATTATTTCTATGATTCTTTTCTCCCCTCGCCTTCTCATACAGATGACATTATCCGGTTAAATAAGAAGCAGAAGCAGATCCAGGGTCAGAAGGTGACGCTGAGGAAGCAGAGGCTCGGTGTGAGAGGACGATTAGCGCCGGGGAGACGAGCAGGAGCGCCACTGCACCGAGGTCATTACATCATCTACATCCTACCTTCACGCTAAAACACACTCTTAATCAGGAATTTACGTCTGGCTGTTGATATTCCAGATGGTTTCATCCTCACCATGCCTTCACATTGTTATTATATAAAAAGTACCAGGACTTCTCAAACTAAATTGTGGGTTTTTGTTGTTGTTGTTACTGTTGTTGTTTTCAGGAGGCGGAGTGAATAAGCTGTTCCGGCGGCGTGGACAGGGCGTGATCACCGGCCTCGCAGCAAGGAAAGCGGCCTTGCTTAAAGGCGTCAGTCCGTTAAACCGACCCGTGCTGAACCGGGCTAACCTGAACAAACACGGCATTAACCGAGCTTCAGTGAAACGCACTGCTCTCTTTCAGGTACCACAGTCTGTCCGGCCACGAATGTGAGAACGCCGGGCACTGATTCTTATTTTTTTTAAAAAAATCAAAAACAAGACCCTGGGGTGTTTTTTAAATTTTATTTATTTATTTTTATTTATTAATTTTTTTTATATAAAAGGTACTGTTTTCTACTTTTGTTTAAAGTTACACGCTATCATATAAATAAGCGATAGTGGTCCGGCGGTACCGACCTGCCGATAACCGATTAATGAACCTTTAGCTTTTAAAATTGGTACTGTATGTAAACGTAACACTCAAATTTCGTAAAATATCACTGAACTTTATTACAAAAATAAACAGCATCGACTGTACTGTGAAAACATACTGTGCTTTTTTTAATGAAAAAAAAAATAATTATATATATATATATATATATATATATATATATATATATATATATATATATATATATATATATATATAATATACAAATCCAAATGCATCCAAACTGAACCAAAAAGTAATGCTCTGAATAACAAATAACAATAACATAGCAGTCCAAAATGAATCATAAAACACTTCAAATAACACAACAAAATTAGTCAGCGAAAGTTTTTTGTTTCGCCTCTAGAGGCCGGTCTCGTGCCGTACAATGACGGCGGACCCTTCTCTGATGCTCCCGCGATAGTTCCAGCACTCGGTTTTGCCCGATTTTTAGTTGTGGTGGGAAAAGCAACATTTCTGTGAATGAACGTTTTGTTTGTTTCTCTGCTGCGGTTTTCTTGTTGCAGAGAACTAGGCCATTTGTTTCGCCGCACAGACACGCGCTCGCACACGTGCAGATGCAGAGGCGGCCGTATATGCTGGCGGACACCCAGAAAGCTCCGGGTCGAGTCTCTAACGGACCCTTCAGATTGCGCAGGAAATGGTGAGCCTTCATTTTCTGAACCAAAATGAAATCCTGTGAACGCCAGATAGAAGCATGGATAAATTCTAGCACAGGACTTGAGTTAAATCGAATAATCATGGTAGCATTTTAGTTTTTAACGCTGTCTTAAACCTGACGGATTTTTTTTTCTTCAGTTGTTACATTTTGTTTTCTGCTGTCCCCTCACAGGAACGCTCCTCCGGTGAACGAGTCACAGAGGGAGGCCCGCCAGGCTATGTTCCTCTCCAGAAGAGGCCTGAAGGTGCCTAGATAATTCGTTCCAGTCGTCCTGCTCTCTGAGCCTCCATAACACGTGTCAATCTTTCAGGTGGTCTTGTGTGTTAATTTCGCGTCGGGTCCGAGGCCTCGATTCCAACAGGGAAGTAAAAATTCAATCTGTAACCCATATTTCAATATGCAGCTCCATCGCTTGGTGAAAAGTGGTTTTTAAATTGCCGTTAATTTTAACGCTGATCTCAGCGAGTAGAAACGAGCGCTACATTCCAGTAAGAAAAACTACAGCAGCTAGGCATAAGAGAATTACATTTTGTGTGTGTGTGTGCCAGGTTCGTGCTCACGTGCAGAAGACGGCGCCGATCCAAGCAGCTCAGAGAACACGGAGAACCCGACCGTAAGCCTTATACACTCGAGTACTTTAACTTCTCAACCATAATCCTTTTTTTCCCCCCAATTTTATTTCACGTATTAACGTAGTTAACTGCATGTGTACCAGTATCTGAATTTATGTATAGATCACACAGCAATGAGATGAGATTAAACACTGTTGCGCGCGTGTGTGTGTGTGTGTGTGTGTGACCACCAGGTGGCGCAGTCCTCAGAACAACAGCGGCATTCTCACTGTGTCCATAGATAACCCCGGAGCCAGAACTCAGCCTGAGTACGTTCACACCTCTTTATCAACACCTTCTCAGTCTTTCACGAGGATCTTAGCTGTCCATCAGACGAGGGGCGGGGCCATATCCTTTTTAGAAAAAAACCCCAACATTTTAACCAGCCAATCAGAAGTAAGGGTGCTCAGTGGCTGTTGTTTTTATTGTTATCCCTACTAGACCCGCCCACTCCTGGTCGCTCCACCCACCCACAGTGACTCCACCCCCTCAGAACACAGCACCAGAGCCTGAGAGGAAAAAACCCAAAGGGGTGCCGCTGCAGTTTGACATCAACAGCGTGGGAAAACAGGTACCTCTACACTTTACATGCGCAAACTTCCGTCAGTCGAGGTCGTAACCTGACGTTGCGTTTCTGTCTTTAAAGCAGACGGCCATGACGCTTAACGAGCGCTTCCGCATCCTGAAAATGAAGCGCATGGCGGCGGTGCAGCAGAACGCCAGAGGTGGCCGCTTCGTCACCGTGGGCTAGCACCCGGCTCGGAGAGCCAATTACAAAAGCTTGCCGAGGTCACATGACTCCCGTGGCACCTCTTGCAGCACGGACGGCTGCTCCAACGCTGTTTGAACAGACTTTCCTTGTCTGAAGTGACTATTGTTTTTGCCCCCCCCAAGGTCGGAATACGGATTTGACGGGAATTCTTTCCATAATTTGCGTCCTGCGTTTGCCATTTTCAGTGACGGTCCCTTTTTTCCCCCAAAGCCGGAGTCCCTATGTTTTTCTTATTCATGTCTTTTTACGTTAAGCAACCTTTTTTTTAAAAAAAAATGTTTTATGACCTGCCAGGAGTTAGTGCATATTGACTTTTTTGTTGTTGTTGTTGAACAGTTGGGTGTTTTAAACATTTTTTAAAAATATAAAAAATAAATAAACACCTTGTTGTGATAAATATTTGTAGTGGTGTTAATGTATCAGGATGATAATGTTAGTGGATTTATCAGTTCTTTGACTTTTCGTAATTGAATCAATACTGCAAAAATCCAGCTAACTGGATACCCGGTAATATTCCTAAATTAACCAGCTGAAAAGAAATATTGCGTTTATATAATTTAAGAAAACAGTGCTTTTGTCTTTGCTCTTATTGATCACATTTTTATGGATCAGCTGATTAAGGCTTTCAGCATTCACCATAAAGACTTATAATAATCCTAAATCTTTTTATTCGGGATTGGCAAATTCAATTTAGGATTTAAGAATCAGTCCTTTCTGAAACGGAACCCTGGTCACCTTCACAAAATGTTTAAACAAACAAACAAAAAATCCCAAAGTTAATTTGTAAAGTTGTAGCTGTTGAAGTTTGCCTCCGTACAAGTAGGGAGCACTTAAATGCAGATTTGTAGGCGGTACAAACCTAATGGAAAACAAGACTAAACGAGCAAAGTGTTGCTTGTTGCAATCTACAATTATAAATGAACTACTATAATAAGTAAGATACTATAATAAATGTTGGGTAGTATTATTATGAGGTATTATAATAAATTATTCAATGAAATGAGGTATTATAATGAGTTATAATAAATGTTGAGCGGTATTGTAATACATGAGAATGTAATGAGGTATTGCAAGAAATGAGGTAAAGTACTTTTATAAATATGAGGTAACAATGAGGTACTATAATGTATTACAATGAGGTAATTATAATGAGGTACTATAACAAATACGATGTTATGAGGTACTATAATAAATGAGGTACTATAATGATGTATTATAATATGAGGTAATTATGAGGTACTATAATAAATGAGGTAATGAGATATAATAAATATGATGTTATGAGGTACTATAATAAATGAAGTACTATAATAAATATGAGGTAATGTAATAAATAAAAGATCTCATTTGATTAACAAGCAGTCTCAGGGAATAAAAAAAACCCTGCAGTGTCAGGACTTTGAATATTGCATTTATTTAAATACATTAAATTTGTTTTTGCAATGTAACAAAACTATTGGCATATGAAACTCCAACACCATTTAAAGGAACAAAAACATGGCTCACTTCATATTTTTTCCCCCACTGGCTAGTGTGCAGAAAGAACACTAGTCTGCCCCCCCCCCTTCCCCCAGTCTCTCCCCCCTCCCCCCTCCCCCCATCATGACATTGTTCACAGCCTGCTATCTCACAACCAGAATACAAACATGAGGTATGGAAGTGGTTCGACATAAAAAAGAAAGAAAATACTAGAACATGCAAGAACATGCTAAAAAGCGACAACAATTGTGAACAATAACAAAATGTGCATTAAAAAAAAAAAAAAAAATTACACTGCCTTGCATCTTTGGTTACAAAGTCGGTTGAAACGATTTTTCACAGCTTTTACTTATTTATTTATTTTTTGTAAACCCCCATCCCAACCTGAAATGATAAAAAAAATAAAAATAAATAAAATAAACACGAGTCGGCTGTGTCTCATTTGAAGAACCTTAATTAGAAGCGTGGCGAGTGTCACCTCGGCTGTGTGAGAGTTCTGAGTGAAACGTCTAAATGAGACGCAGCCAATGCAGTTTGTTTAAAAGGCTCAGACATGAGCACAAGTCAGATGTCGGCTGTGTCTTATTTTTCAGGGCAATAATCTTGACCGAATAGGACTGTTTTAATTTATTGGACATACACTTCACATTATTATTATGATTATTATTATTTAAACAAAACACAACCAAAAGGTCAGGATTGTGCCTCACAATATTTAGGGACATCTGAATGAAACAGCCCTGATGTGAATCCTGGCTCAGCAGATGTTTTGGATTTGCGCTTCTAGTTAGGGACATTTAAATGGAACACAGCCAATGTCAGATAGTCGTCTTGTAGCCTATTTACGAACATTTTACTCACTTTGCGCTGGACGATTTTAAATAGGACACAGCCGAGGTGTTGGGACTTGTGCTTGATGTTTGGGAGTCATAATTATTGGGATTACACCGTACGACCGGCGCTGAAACGATACGGCCACGCGGATCAAATCGTAACTGAAGTGCGGACGTTATTTGATTCATTTGTGCAACACTACGCAGAGGAAATTCACAGAAAAGGAGAGGAGGACGTTTTTTTTGTTTTGAAACCTGATGACAAGTTATACCTCCTCTAGAACTTTAAGATCTTCTAACCAACACTTGATCATCATGAGCAACCCGATTACGAGTCGACGCAATACTGAGCGAGATTTCTTAATAATTAGTTACGCCGATTATAAAACTCGCCACCTCCAGCTGCTTCCATCGTACTATGTAGAGGTGGTGAAAGGATCCATGATGGAGGGTTGGGTTGGGGAATAGAACAGGTCAGGAACTGCTTGGTGGCAGCACCAATTGAAAAACAAAGGTTGGTACTACCTTTGGCACTAGTTTTGCCATTTTGTGGAGTACTCTTTTTAGAGTTTGGCACTACTACTGCGGAGAGTCTAAAAGTCACAGCCCTAAATCTTCCGTTTGTTGACGAACGGTCGATTATGCTCACAACCGACACTTCATAACGAGGTTGTGCTGAACGTTTGAATTGGGGGGAAAAAAGCGTCTTTTAAATTTTAATTGGATTTAATTATAAATGCAAAATTCAGCAAGAACTAAACCAAGAGTAAAAATCCTCTTATTTGTTTGTTTGTGCCCCCCCCCCAAATTTAAAAGCGTAAAACGTACCTAGCGTAGACGCCATTAAGTCGTTATAATACACAAGTCTGTTTCAAGGGTGACGGTGCTTTTTTTAAGTAAACATCCTCCATGATAGACATTTTAAAATCCCAATTAATTTCTGTTTATCCTCATTTTCAGTTGACTCTTCTGCTTCATCCAATCTCTATTTGTTGTGATGCGATCGTTTTTTTTTTTTTTGACCGACGCTTGTTCCTATATAAACAAAACACTCACTCATTTTACGTTCGTTAACAAGCTTGTAGGTGGATGTGACTTTCCGGATTGCTCCTGTTGTTCTTTTTGCAGCGTTTAGAGGCGTTTCCTTCAACATCAGGTTACACTTGTTACCATTTGTTAGTGACATTACGTTTTTTTATACGGAGGCTCCGAGGCATGTCTCCAGTACACAGGACGAAAGCCCGTTGTAGCGTTTAAGAGAATCACGTGATCAACGGGAACCGAGGCCTCACTTTCTGTTCAATCACATGACTGCTTCGTTTTGACTGCCTTTGGGTCGGTAGTTGGGTGGGGTGAGCATTAGGACTGAAATTGTGCAAAACTCTACATTATTTTATTGCATCACACTGATATTATTGGCACCTATAACAAAGCAGTACGTGACCGTAATTATCGTTCAGAACGACATCTCGCATCTACAATGTGAGAACGGAATGCAATTGCTTCAATCGTTATACTTCGTTTACATTTAGAGACTAAAACTGGCTTGATTAAACGCTAAAAAACGTCCGGACCGATATCGTTCGAGGTTCACTTAGACTCCGATGAACCCAACGCACTTCGTTGTCCCGTTTATTGCTACGCTGCAATAAAGTTTTTCTTCGCTCTGATCTTCGGTCATTTTTATTTTTCGTACAGATGTTAAACGCTCAACAAAGTCGTCATACTTAAACCACCTCTGACGTCAATCGAAACACGTCATGCCTTTTGTTTAACCCAATTGTTTTGCCTACGGGCTCTTGTAACCAGAAACAGGACGAACCAATCAGGAGAAGTTTACTAGCTACGGCTAGCTACAGTGTACACGTAGGGATATCATGGCGATTTTCAGTGGGTTTTATTTATTTATTTATCCTGCGTGTCAACGTTGACAGATCACACTTCGACTTATTTCGTATGTTTCCTCCTCCTCATCTGTAGAATTACTTTCCGACTACGCCACTGAAGGCTGAAAATGACGTTTTTTTAGAAACGCTTTTAAACACCGAAAGTCATCGGACTTCATCGTATCCATCTTTAATGTGTTTTCTTTTCCCCCTCTATTTATTTTTGTTTCTCTCATCTGTACTTTTTTAATATCGGAAATCCAAACTGAAACACGTTTAATCGAACCAATTTCATACTAAATGTTTTTATCCACTAAGCAAAATAATAATAATATCATGTCAGTGTCGTACAGTGTAAACCCCGGGGTTGCATTTCATGATTCGATGAGACGGGACGCAGCCGAAGCATTGTGTTTGAAAGCACGGCGGATGGGATGTACGTGTCAGCCGCGTCCCATTTCGAGCACCCGGAGGTGAAGCGTAAACCGAGCGAAAATGTAAGAGTGATGGTGTGAAGAGAGAGCATGAGAGCGCAGTAAAATTCATTCGTAAATATATATTTGTTTTCTTTGTTTGTCCCCCAGAACTGAAGATCGTTCTTCACGTCTTCATTGAGGACAATCTCTGTACACACTTTACAAAAACAAACAAAAAAAAAACAATAGAAATACATGTACATTCACTCGTGACCCCTTCACATTCGCAGTTGAGAGGTAAAAACAAACGGTCGTTAGTGTTTGAACCCGCTGCTTTTCTCTGCTGTGTGTGTGCGATTATAAACGTGTGTACGTGTGTGTGTGTGCGCACGCGCGTTTTTGCCGGCTGTACTTCGGTTCTTTAATGGGGCAAGTGAGAGAAAAACGTTTAGTTAAGGTCGGGACATGTGAACGTAGCAGCCCTCGAATAAATAACTGACTGGTGATTTGACACAAGCAAAAAAAAAAAAAAAAGAATAATAAACAATAACAATATATACTGTTTTTTTTTCCTTTCGTGAAGTATGATCAGTTCCGAAAAATAGACTCTTGCTCGAAAGCGGCTTTAAAAAATAAACCCTTCTCATGGCTTTTACTTCTTCTTCTTAAAAAAAAAATAAAAAGGAAAGAAAGAAAAGAAACACTTCTGTATCGTTTCTGGTCCCCACACACACACTCATACGTACTCGTACACACTTACACACACGCAGAAAACACACATGTATACTGAAGCGCTGCTGGTTAAAGCTGGTGCTGAGCGACGTGCTCATGGGCGTGTGCATGTGATGGTTAAGCTGAGGAGACGCTGGGCTGCTGTTGTTGCTGCTGCGGGTTCGAGGCCGGCGTTGCCGTTGGCGATGAGGTGGTGGCTGCGTGAGCCGAGAGCTGAGAGAGCTGCTCGCTGTTAGCCAGAGATTTGAGCACGGCGTTCTCACGCTCCAGCACCGAGTTCCTCTCGCACAACTCCTTAATCTGCTCCTTCAACACCTCCACCTCCTCGCGCACGGCGTACATCAGGTGGCTCTTCACCAGATCCTGCGCGAGAGACACATGCTTCAGAGTCAGCGTTACCAAAAACAACATGCTTGTTAATCCGTCCACGCTCGTACGAGTCCCCGGGTTACGGGCTGTTCCTATAGAAACCATGACGTATTAAACGTAACGAGCATGTTAACAGAAACGTGTTACAGAAAATTTCTTCTGACCAATCAGAGGCCCGAACTCAACAGAACATTTTTTCATCTGAACGAGCCGGAGGTGAAGCCTGAGGCCGGAGCTGCATGTTGGGGACGTACGTGTGTGTGTGTGGTCGAAGCGAAGTTTTCAACAGGTACACATACTCGACACACAGGACCAGAACACCTTTACACCGTCCGGTCGTGTCGAGTTTAGTCGACCTGTCAATGAAGTGTGCTCATTCAAACATTAGGCCACGACCACAAGGAGAGTTCGTATAAAAATCAATGTGACCAGTGTTTCTGACCGTATTGCTGAAACAGGTACTTACCATTGCTTTCTCGATTTTATTATCGATAGCGACGACGCTCGCTCCCGAGGCACTGAAACAGAAAAAGGAAGAAGTAGTCAGGACAAGCAGATAAAATAAAATACTTCAAGCGGACGCTTTAATAATCGCTACTGCAAAAAATGGCGTGTACATCCTTCCCGAAACGGAGGTGCGTCATCGTATCTGATGGTAAACTCGAGCTGACTGAAGGTTGCGAGACAAAATCCTACGAAGGTTGAGCCGTGGATCGTGACTCCAGCGCCAACAATCCTAACAGCAGGGGTGCGGAAAGAGCACGCCGATGCATGCTGAGATTTAAACTCGCGTCCTAACGGTCACGGAACCGTTTCCTGTAAACCGCCACAGCATCGGCGAGGACCCACAGGTCTGTGGGTTTGTTGTGGGGTTTTTTTTTGGTTAAACGCACCAAAGCTACAAAGTAAAACGCGTCGTTTTCACTAGTTACGCCACACGCAGCAATCGTTAACGACATCTTCGGCATTTCAAAGAACTTCCTAGCACTGATATAACTGAGAAAAAAAAATATATATATATATAATTCCTTTTATCTGATGTATTCGATAAGGTCATGCTAACGAGTACTCTGGCAGGTCAGGAGCCAAACTCGTGATGGTGGACGTGGACACGGCGTCTCGAACGCGAAATCTCCTAAAGGTTCAGGCCGTTCCTCAGTCAAGGTTCATCACAGCCCAGAGACTAAACACAGGACTGATCCAACAATCCAGTCCGTACTGTTAAGCAAATCTAGTTGAAAGCTCAAACACACACACACAAATATTTTTTTAAATGTTTGTTCAATCCCAGCCTGTTAGTGAACCCAAGCAGGATAAAAACAAAAACACACAGTTTGTCGCGTTTTTCTCCGCACGCTGCTCGCTCGTGTGCTTAAGCTGGTCGTTAAGTTAAATGAAATGCCACAGCTGGCTGGAATCTCCAACGGCATGCAGCACGCGCCAGATGCTGAAGCTAAAGCTCACGCCCACATACTGTACCTCTGAAGCCTGACGCCAGGCTGGAAGGTTTTGTAGAAAATTGTAGACGGGTTCCTGCTCCACAGAGCACGTGCACGCACACACACACACACACACAGACACACACAGAGGAGAGAGAGACAGTTAGAAGGAAAGGATTGAGAAAGACAGGTGGAGTGAATAGGAACATCTGCGACTCCTGCTGTGGATGTGTTCTTTTATTGAAACGTCAAAGCAAAATGTGTTAAAATCAATCAGTGAAATAGCCACACCGTAATACACAAGAACGCTCTTTAGCATGTCTCGCTAGGATCAGCTGACTTACTAGCCTTACTGGCCCCCATTTCTCTTTCTTTCCATCTGCGTATTTTACATTCTTTCCTATTTCTGCTTTGCTCTTCCCACCCCTCAGGACTTTCTCTCTTCTTGTATGTCCCCCCCCCCCCCAACTTTCTTCTTATTCTCTCCTCCATCCCACCCTCTCTACAGTATATTATACTTTGTTCATTCGTGCCTTCGTCCTTCTCTTTCAGCTAGGAGCATCATCATCATCATCATCATCATCACACCCTTCAGAACCTCCAGTGTTGTGTTCCTCTCTGACGCTACAGCACGTGTTGTGTACTGAGTGTACTGTATCACGGGAGAGAGGGAGGCGACCGTGCTGGGTTCCTCAGCACACGAATGTAAACCAAACTCTTTTCCTAGAAATCCCGGAACGCGTTGTACATTCTCAGAGCTGCACGGACGGAGTGGGCTATTTTTGGACGTAACAGATCTCTGCTGGGGGTCCGAGGACCTGCGAGAGTCTTCGAGATGGTCGGCTCGACGGATAGCGGGATTGAACTCGTTAAAACAGGGACAAAAGCGCGGTCGTGACTGACGTTTAACATTTATACATAAATACCATTTCCCCTACCACTTGCACCCTACACACTAATACCTACACACTTTAAACCACATTATGGGTGTTCTCTGTCTCAGAGGCTGCACTGTTCAGGACAATTGTAACATAGTGCATTATGGGATAACATCGAATGACCTAGACGCTTTCAGACCTGATTCACGACGGCTTGCGGGTAGGCGTCCAGCCTGGCGTCAAAACTAGTGCGTAGGAGTGGTTTTCTACAGATGTTCGTTTTTCCTTCCAGTTTACTGCATGTTTTTGAACCTGGAAGAAACATCCAGCCATGCCTACTGCTCTCCTATTGGCTGTTGAGATTCACAGAGGACACACCTCATATAGAAGCTGAGAACTTTCCCCACACACAAAAGGCTTTGGGTTTTCGGGATGTTTTTTAAAAAATTTTTTTTTTTTTTTTTTTAAAAACACTGACCTCATGAGCAGACAGAACCGGAAAATTCCACGTGGTGCAACAAACCGCATTTTCACCGAATAAACAAATTCGCGTCGTACTTGCGCTCTACTCCAGACCATTATTGAATACCAACACCGACAGTATTCCTATATTATGGTAAAAATATTTTCACTTTAAAAACCTCTTCGGACCTACAGACCTGTTCCGAGTACCACTCTTCTGGATCTTCCACACTATTGAATATTTTGGAATGTACGGCGAGCGTGTTCTGCATCGTAGCGACGATCACGACGGTGGCAGAAACGCAACCGGAGCTCTGGTGGTGTATCAAACGTTGCTGCAGCCCAACTGGACACGAGGTAATATTTTCAAAACGGTCTAACCAACCGAAAATGTTTTGTATTCCTATAACTATTAAATTAATCTCTGTACTGCTAGCCTTTTTTTAAAAATTAAAATTCTTACATAACTGCTGACAGCTGCAGGGGGTTCGGCGTGTCATTCGTAAACGAAGACGGAAAACAGAGGCAGATTAGGAACACGGTCACCTGTAGAGGTGTTAAATGATTTACACACAATGCTCTCCATCTCTCACACACACACACACACGATGACCTACAAATCATCGGGTGAAGCGAATAACCATGAGCTCACACAGAAACAAGGTGCGTAATTGAAACGGATTATATATTCCGATTAGGATGTTTTGTGCCGTGATCGTCAATCGGATCAATGCCCGGTCCATAAAAGCGATGCGGAAATAACGGCTGCTTTTCTTCAGTGTGGAGAAATACACATTTCTCGATATTCCCGGTTGAAAGGCATCATCATGTAAACGCCTCTGGTCAAATAGACTAAAGTAAAATAAATTTTTCATTAATTTTTTAAATGCTGAGGAAAAGAACAGGTAAAGCAAGATCCTGTGTGTGTGTAAAGAAGCATCATGTGGTTGACGGTTTGCATCTCGGAGCATGCACAGACGCAGATCAAAGCGGCTCACGCGCCGTGCCGCTGCGTTTCCTCTGAAGCAGGGGATGAACATGCAACTCAGGAACTGAAAAGCAGTCGTCTCGAGAGGAAGCCGAAAAGGAAGAAAAAAAAAAAAACAAAAAAAAAAAACGCATCAGCAAACATCCTTTGCTGCTTTTAGTTCTACACCACAACACTTAGTTAACATATAGTAAAATACATACATGCTACATCATCATCAATATCACCACCACCACCACAGCCAGGTAGCGAGAACACTGCTTACCACTGCAGCAGCGCTGAGAAATTCACGACCCAGCTGCACAGCTTGTTTCCCTCACAGACATCAGTTAATTAAGTCGAAAAAGAATACAATGCGATAACTTGCGTGCATAACTGTAAAGTATTTACTGAGATCTCACCCATCTGTGAGCTATATCAGTATTATTGTGATTATCTGCACTATGTTTCACTTCTATAATGCTTTAGTTTGTCGCTAAAGAACTCACCATGCTTAACACCTTCCAACATTTAGTCTTGAGAAAAATTACTATTCAAATGATATTAAAGAACAACACACTTTTTTACTCAACCCCTAACATTATAGCCAGACCCCTAAGCCCCACATTCAAGGCCGACATGTAAAAACCTCACCGTTACACCCCAACCCCTAAAACCCAACAGCTCAAGCCAGACCTGTAAACCCCAGCTCCTCAAGCATGACCCCTAAAACCTTGGATGCTAAACCCTGGACCAGAACTGTAAAGCCCAAAACCCTGCAACCAAGCTGATAAAATCTAACACGTACCTAGATTCTGACCGCTCAAATCCAGTCGCTAAACCCCAACCGTTACAGCCTGACCCCTAAAACACCAACTGATGCAGTCTACGCCTTAAACCTGACTGCTCAGGCCTGACCCCTAAACCCCGAATGATCAGGCCTGACCCCTAAACCTCAACAGCTGCAGCCCAAACCTTAAACCCCAACCTGGTCAAGCCAGACATCTAAACCCTGTCTGCTCAAGCCTGACCCCTAAACCCGAATTTTCTAGGCCAACCCCAAAACTCTGAGCATTAAAGCCTGACCCTGAACCTTGACTCAAGCCCAACCCCTAAATCACAACCATTACAGCCTGCCCCCAAAGACCAATGGCTGCAGCCCAACATTTACGCTCATCCTGGTCGAGGTAGACCCCTAACTTTTACCACTAAACTCACCTCTAACCCTTAACCTCAACTGCTAAACCCTAACCACTGGGCATAAACCTCAACCGCTAAAGCCTGAGCCCTAAATCCCTAAAACCATTAATTCCTGCTTCTACAGCCTCCCTATCCGCCAACCACTAGAAAGAAAAAAAAAGAAAAAAAATCAAAAGAAGCTTAATACAACAGGAACACCAGAGTTAATAACAGCACTTACATCATGACAGCTCTAATAAACTGTGGACAGAAACGCTGCTGCTTATGAACAGAATTTTTAACAAGCTCAAATAACGCTAACTCGTACACTGATTAATATACCGGCCATAAAGGGATGATGTCAGCTCGCAGCCGTGGCCTGGAGACGAAGTGTGATTTATAATAATAACAATAACACCACCACCACCACCACCATCAGCACTCTGGAGTTCATCAAACACATCAACTACAAATATGGTTCTCTGGTTTTGATCTCATGCCAAATTTCTCAGTTATAATCTCATCAAACCTTCATGCCCTTGGGGGGGCCACATAAACACACACACACACACACACACACACACACACACAAACACACACACACACACACACTTTTCACCAAGTTGCTACAAAGTTTCCCTACATGAACGTTGACGAGTGAGAAGATAAACAACCCCATCAACGTCAACATCCTGATTAACAGACTGCAGTTTTTCTCTTCCTCTTTAAAAAAAAAAAAAAAGAGAAAGAAAGAAAAGAAAGAATTTAATTGTGTCTTGAGTTACACTGCGAACGACCTCAAGATTTCATCGCCAGCGTTTCACCAAGTGTGTATGGTTACTTTTTCTTTTCTTTTTCCCCCCGAGGTTTAACGAAACAAATGAGGAGTATAATTAAAATAAAATAAAGGAACAGGAAAGCCAACTTCCGATTAGCATGCTAGCTGGACAGCACACACTTCTTTATTTCTGTCTCATCACGAAACAAGTGCGCTAAGCTGAAACTCAGAAAAAAAAAAAGAAAGAGGGGCTATTTTTATAACAAGTTGGCTTTAGGTTGCACTCCTCTTGCCTTAAAGGGGCCCTAACGAGTGAACTTCCTCTCTGCAAAGGCCGAGATTATTGTGTATAATAAAAATCACTATACTACGAGCTTCCAATGATCACAGATTATTTCAATCGCTTCGTAACGCTTCAGGCCACGCCCCCCTGCCAGACACTACAGTCGAAACAGTCTACAGTTTCTCAAACGTAAACAAGGTTCCCTAGACTGACTGTAAATAAGAAGCCATGTTCCCTAGATTCAACCTGATGTGAATCTCTCTAGACGAGGGACGTGAAGCAGAAAAAGAGGCGTGACATTCACTAGATTGAGTTTGAACGAGTGACGCAAAGTCCCCTAGATTTATTTTAAAAGGAGACGTGAAGTGCCCTAGACTGAGCGGAAATGAGACATAACGTTCCCTAGATCGAGTGTAAAACAAGAGACGTGGCATTCTCTAAGCTAAACGTAAAGTGATGGAGTGTCGTAAGAAAGAACTTCAAATTCCCTAGATTCGGTGTCAACGAGACATGGCGTTCCTAAGGTAGGGTAAATGAGCAGTACGAATTTTCCTAGGTTAAGTGTAGGTTAAACAAATGGCATCAAGTTCCCTAGACAAGCGACGTGATGCGTCCTAGATAGAGGGTAAACAGGTAATACACAGTTCTATAGATTAAGTGTTTTTACAGATTTAGGGCATAAAAAATAGTGACGATATTTAGTACAAACAAACAAAAGGAAATCCGTTACAGTTAGATTACTAAACGAAGAAAGGATATGATATTCCCTTGGCTGAGTGTACACGAGCGCTCACCTGTCCTCGTCCCCGTCAATGGAGATGGGGATGGGGATCCCAAACAGGCTGTTCACCCCAGGGTTAGGCATAAGGTGCAACTCTTCTGTAATCAATGGCTTCCCAGCATCTTTACCAGAGCCAACGAGGGGGGCGGAGGTGGCCGCATCCGATTTCCTCCGACTCGGCTCGGGCCCTGGGATGCCTACCGCACTCGGAACGGGTGAATTCTGGCCAGCCGTCATGGCTACACCCGAATACTGTCCGATCTGTACCGAGGGCGCAGGGGTGAGAGGCGCCATCCCCGCCACGCTCATCACTCCTGCCCAGTCCATTAGGGTCGGAACAGAAGCTCCTGACTGGCTGGCTGGTATAGAGATGCCGATTTCCCCTCCTTGCATGGGGACGGCGTGGGGCAAGTGCTGCTGCTGTCCGTACTCGGGCATCATGCTAGTTTGGCTCGTCATGTGTAGGCCTAAGGGTAACTGAGGATTTTGTTGCGGTTGAGTTTGATAAGCTTGAGGAGTAACGGGTGATATCTGGACGTGAGAGCCTTGGTTTAAGCCCGGTGCGAGAAGAGCCTGAGGAGGGACTGCCGGCTGTGCCGTTTTATTGGGGTCGTTACCGGATTCGAAAGGGTGCACAGAGGTATGCGATGCAGACAGGTCGAGCATGGTGGTGGTGGTGGTGGTGACGGTGACATCCGAAGCCTGGCTGGACTGAACCACTACAGAAGCACCTAATCCACTATCCCGGTCAGGGGCGAGTTCGTTGGCGTGCCTGGTCCCCTCTGCAGTCCTGCCAGTCGCCGCCTCAGGTTCCCGCTCATAAAACTCTGTGCATGTCCACCTGCCCCTGCGGAAAGGTTCTCCTGTGCCATGGTCGAGCTTAATCACTCGGAATCGTGAGCTGCAGCTGGTGGTGGTTGTGGTGGCTTGCTGACCAGGACCACCTGCTACACCAGGACCTCCAGGCTGGTGAGAAGCTCTGTGAGCAGTCGCCTCGCCTTCTCCGACACTGTTCAACGCACTGTGCGATGCCGAACTCCTCTGGTCGCACACTTCCGGTTCATAGATCTCCGACGACGCGTCCTCAGTCCGGGATTCGTCCGGATCGTCCAGGCTCTCGGCATCATCCGCGCAGCCAACCGTGGCCACCTGAGCCTGGGTCACGCTGGTGATCTGGAAGCAGCTCTTCTTCTTGGCTGACATCTTAGAAGTGTTTCAGACACTCGTGTAGCCAAACGTACGTCCTACTTAAACACGCGGAGCCTTCAAAAAAAAATAATAATAAACGCGCACTCCTTTTATAAACTAAAGAAGCGACAACGCGGGGGTAAGTGTCGCTGGATCAAAATCAGTCTATAAGCTGTTAATCTAAATGATCATACGTCATCGCTCTTCCTCTTCTTCTTCTGTCCTGTTGCACTCCTGACGATCGATCAAACCAAGAGATGGCCATTAAAATCGTTTAAAATCCAGGTCCATTTTAATACAAGTGTGTTTTTATTTTCGCTGGATTGAGCCGGCCTCCGTCCCGGATCCGCGGTGCACACTAGGCCGAGTTGAGTAACGCCTCTCCCGTGCTTGAGCTGCCACTTTAATCCGAGGCGCGAGCTGGGGGCCCGCTTCCCCCTGGCCTCACATTTAGCATCTTATATATATGAAAATAATGATAATAATAAACACTTCTCCAAACGGTTTGTTTTTACACCGCAACTCCGACTATCTCATTTTCCGAGTCGCGACTCGCGCTATTTCGCTTGTAAAGACACAACCGAGACGATAAACCGCTGTTAATAAAAGTGATTCGGGGCTCACAGAGTTCGGGAAGCAAAATTTCTGAAGAAAAAAAAAAAGATTCCACCTCTCAACAAGATGGCTAAAACTCGCGGTGCATGCTGGGTAAAGAGCGCAACAGGCAGCTACGGGCGCTACGTGAGATATTGTGAATACGCAAATGGCGTACCGAGGGGCGTCAAACGTCATTACTGACGTCAGTATTACGTCCCCGGAAATGAAGGATTATTGTCAATATAGAGATTTTTCGCTACGTTTTATAAGCCACTTTAGTAATAAACCATGTGTGTGTGTGTTTGTTTGTTTGTTTATGTTGGTATTAAGTCCAGCAGCAATAAGTAATCATAAAAAAACTGTTAATATTTTTGAATGTATTTAACGTGTTTATTTAATGTTCTTGAAATAAATATACACAAATTCCCCAAAAAATCTTGCTTTAATCTGTATCACTGCGACGCTTTATTTTCTTTTCGTTCATATATTTTTGTATCTGACGTTTATTTGTGTGTCTGTGTGTTTCTAGGCAATTTTTTTGCGCAAAGTACACACGTGATCATAATCTAGACCAATCATGTGTCGTCTTTTTATCCGGGTATTCTTGCTACGCGAACTTCCGTGTTAGCTAGCTATCTAGTTAATTAGTTAGTTAGTGGTCTACAAACTACGATAGCTAGCTAGCTGTTTAATCAAACCCTGCTAAACGTTTGTTTTATTTTCGATCTATTTTTATATCATTCGAAAAACAGACGATGATATCGCTAAGGGAACGAGTTACAGACAAGCAACTATCAGCTAATGCTAACAGGTGTTGATGGGATATGTAGTTTTTAGAGCGTAATTGCGCTACAATCCCTTAAAAGGTGAAATGGAGAACAACAGATTGAATGTATGGCATGTCCAGCAAACAACTAAAGAGTAATAAACTGACTTAAAGCTGAATAAGCAGACATACAAATCGGGAATATATCTGAAATAAAATTACATAGGCTTAATTCATATTATATAAAACTTACTTAGGAATCAAACCCGAGACCAAGGTGGAATTTGTTTTTAATAGCAAGTTATTTAAAAAAAAATTTTTTTTTAGGTTATTCATTCATTCATTCATTCATTTTCAGTCTTCAGTAATCACTTTATACTGGTCAGGGTTAAGCCAGTTCCAGTGTACAAAACTTCTTAACTGTAATGAGAGCCACACTAGAGATCCTTCTGCAGATATTGTAATAAACCTCCTGGGAAAATGCCAGAAAACGTTAAAATCCATGAATTTCCGCTTTATGGACAGATCATGGTTTCTCTTTCCGCTGGATGGCGCTCATGAGAGATGAGAGAGTTAAAAAAATTTTGCAACCTGTGTATATTTTACAGAACAACCAAAGATGTGCAGTTTTATTGTAATCAGCTTAATTAATGTAGATGTTGTTCTGTAGGTTTAGTGTGTAGAAGCTAAGAACCTGTAACTACCCAAAGAACCCTTGAAGAACCTGTTATCTAAAGGGCCGCTATGAAACATATTTCAAAATTGTCTCCATAACAGCATTAGATAATAACAGTTTATTTTTTGTTGTCTATTTGTGCTGTTGTATACTAAATAATGTTACACTCATTATATTACAAAACATTAAAAATATTTTTAAAAATAAATAACTAAAAAAGTAAATTATAGGCATGAAACATTAGTTAGACACTAAAACTAAATTAGTACGTGTATTTTGTCATAACCAGACACGGTCAGCGTTGGTTTTGTTTACAAAAAAGAAAGAGTTTTGATACATATTTGGACATTTCTTAGAATACGTTTACTTCAGTAAAATGTTTATCTGTCATATTTTCAGTGTGAGATCAAGATAAACAAAGACATCTTACACATCTTTACTAAAGGTGCCAATAATTCTGGAGCTGGCCACAGGATTCATGAAAATGAAAGAGTAATGCTTTAACTTTTTATTATTATTATTATTATTATTATTTAAATGTCAGCTTCTTAGTGATAGTAAGGTGAAAGCGAAAGCCGTAGGAGACAAATGTGGTACATTAGGGCTCACTGTGACGTGGCCATGAGAAATTTGCATTGCATTTAAATTTATTACTTCATCAGACACTCTTCTCCAAAGCAAACAAGAAAAGGATACAATTCAAGCATGAAGCAGGGCAGCTGAGGGTTAAAGTGACGTAGACTTTCCGAAGACAGCGATCTCAAATCAAACCCAGTTCAATAAAAAAAAAAGATTCCTATGTCTAATATTTGGCAGCATCTTGTATTTTACTTGAACAGTTTTCATCATGATAATGATATTATATCATCATATCACCCAGCCCTAGCAGGAGATGAAGTACAGTGGGTACTTTTCACACTTCCAGGATTTTGTTGCCAGAAGTAACTTTTTATTTCTGTTTTTAATCCCAACCAAGTCAAACACCGTTTATAAAACGTGTTCCAGAAAAACTGTAAACTGCAGTGGAATTCAAGCAACAGCTTGAAATATCAGCACATGTTTAAGCGGCAAATAAATCCCAACCCCTCACGAGTAGAAACAGTTCACTATATGAATAAAGCTAATCTGGCAGACTATTAAGATAACCTGCAGACTTTAATCTCAAGTTTGTGTCACGACATTTAACGCTAAAATAATGAAACTTTTTTTTTTAATCACTCATCACACTTACGACACTCAATATTAGTGTTAACTCTGCTCTAAATGAACTGGAAATACTGGCTAGCTAACAAAAAGGCTATCAAAAATACGACAAGGTTTTTCTAGTCTTTTTCACACGTCTACAATTTTATCATTCTGCAAAGCGATTAATGGGAAGGAACTGAAATGTGGTGCACATGTACACAATCATCACCAGTGCTACCATTGGTCAAAGTTAGCTGTGAAGACTTTATCTTTCTTTTGCTTTGAATCTTGAGAATGTTTTGTTCAATAACTAAATGACGTCTATCTCAGCCAATCTTTTACCAAAAATCTTAATATGCTGTTAAAAAAAATGTAGCACTTCAATAGGACAGAGATTCAGTCTGTATTTACACATTTTAGTTTAAATTGAATCAAAATTAACCCTCTGACCAAATTTTACGGGGGGGACCCATAACGTTCCAGAATTCAGCTAGATGGTGAAGTTTAGATGACAGTAAGTCCCGCTGTGTCTTAAAAACCACATCAGCAAATTTTTGGATGTGGTTTGAGGCTCATATTTGCGTTAGCTATAATGACCTTGATGTTTTGGGGGGGTTGGGGGGTTGGGTGGGGGGGCGGGGGGGTTGGCATTGCTGACTACAGTTGGAATAAAGGGTACTTGGTTTTCACTTTAATATGGTCATCTTTCAGGTTCTATCAACAGTTTGTCACAGTCAAACCTGGAAGTGAAGTCTGATCACCGTCGTGTATGCTTTGCAGTGCTTATTACTGAATCTTACACCATAACGTGCAAGAAGTGTAAGAACTCTGCTGAAGTTCTAGGTCTAGACATTATAATTTCACATTTACATCTGTTTACATAGCAGCCACGCAGAACGCAAAGAGTGCCACAGATAAGTGTATACGGCTGTTGAACTCTCCAGGCTGATTGGTCAGAAGGTGTTGATTAGTTTTATATAACAGCAGCTATAACAGATGTTTAATCACTATATTACAAATTTAATTTTGTTGATAAGGTTGTTGTTTTTTTGTTTTGAAGAAAAATGATGATCACTCTTCGTATCGAAAAGATACGGCAATAGTGACAGATCTTGCTAATCTTAATGCTTAATGCTCAGATAAGACAAAAGTTGAAGATTGTGTGTTCTAGGTAAAAAGTTGTAGATCGTGTTCACTTTTCCCCTTGAGGAAGTCCCTCCCTAGTGCACATGACTCGCTGCCTCAAAATGCTTTCCTGCCATGCAGCGCATTCTCATGTCAGGAGAGAATAAAATTCCAGTGCTGCGCTGTAAACCAGAGCTGTGCTGAGAAAAAGCAGGAAGTGTCACAATGGCTCACTTCACCCCCCCAACACACACACACACACACACATGCCACTTTGTGGTTTCCAGAAAAGTCTACGAGTAAACACGGAGATGTTTCTCCCGCCTGAACAGGAGGCTTCGGATTGCTACTTCATGTAATCCTTTTACACATATTTGACTCTTAGGAATCTGTGAAAATCTTACACACCATCACACACTGCAGTGACTTTCGCTTGTGGGTGTGTGACTGAATGTCAACACGCACCAGAAGCAGGCAGCTGTGTTTGCCCTGTTGCTGAGTGATCCACCCTTGTCCGTAACTCACTGTGGTTTTAGAACATAACCTAACCAAGATACTGGACACAAAAGAGTGTGTGTTTGGTAAAATAATAATAATATTAATTTTTAAGCATATATGCACAAGTAGTAGTGCTTTATGGTCAGTTGTATTAACATGATTAATATTCTAATACTATCAATGTACTCTGTTATTACTTCTGTAGCAAATTTACAGAACTCGTTCAGCTGGGGGGAAAATTACTATGTCATAAAGCATGACAAACATGACTGCAAGGCCTAAAAGTACTTCACACTTCTGACATTTAGGGCACTTATCACATGGCCATCTAGTGAACTTTGCCACCTAGAAACACTCCCAATTTTTAAATGTTTTCTGGGCTGGGACATTAGGACGATAAAATAAACCAATATGACTCACTTGCCTGACAAATCATTGCAAGGTGTTTTCCTAAGCTACATTTTATACATACAGTATGAATATGTGATGTATATAAGGACCTGTGCAGAAAATGTTTTTGATACAAGGTGTAGAAATACAAGATGATGTGTCTAGTCTATGTGTACTTGTACTTCTGACCTGAGTATATCTATGTGTCAGGAACCAAAAGTCAATATTATAATTTGATATAATTGATTGGGCATAAATCAAAACTGAAAATTGAAGGCAGGACAGCATAATATATTTACATTTAATTTTTTTTTCATCAATAACTTTCATACATCCACTAGCACTCTATTAACTACTCCTAGCATAAATGTTTTTTTGTTGTTGTTGTTTTTTAATGTAGAGGTTCAACAGATTTATATTACCATCTTAATATCAAATCACATATTGTTGAAATTTAAGCTTGTTTTCCAAAACATGATGTTATTTAGCCATGTGTAGGCACTGTCTTAGATGAATCATGGATCAGGCTAAATTCTGGGATTCAGTTGGTTTCCAGCATAATGTTCACCCCACTTTTTTTTTATTTGAAATGACTTGTTTCCCCTGTTGTTTCTCAATTTTTGCTCATAATAATTGATTTTAAAGAAAAACTATTTAAGTGTACATTTCTGTGTATAATGATCGTTTGCATATCTTAATAGTTTAAAAAGTGTGATTTCTAAAAATAATAATAATAAAATAATTGTATTGGTGTTTCACCAGGTATTTGTAGATACTTTTAGGTCCCTTCTTATGGACCACTCCAGGGTCCATAAGAAGTCATGTGTTATGGACCCTGGATCAACCCCAGGGTGTGTGTATATTACAATGGTGTAAATTTAGATAAATTACTATCTAAGCTACTATAGTTGTTAGTTGTGATTATTATTATTATTATTATTAATAATAATAATAATACTAATAATAATAATAATTTTAGTTAACTATATAATGACAAGCCTAATTGACAGATCACTTTAGTTGAATGGTGGAAAGTGTTATCATGCATTGCACTAAAAAAAAATAAAAAATAAATAAAATTGTATATTATTATTTTTTTAATGTCAATTGCTTACGGAATGCTTAAAAAATAATCAGAGATTTGAATCATAAAAGACTCCATGTTTTGTTTTGTTTTTTACCTGGAAAAAAAATGCTCCTGACTGCAAAAAGTTCGAGCCCCTATTTGAGAGCGGAGGGTGTGGCCTTAAAATGTGAAAAAATCATACATCATTGCCTTGTAATTTTTTTTTTTTAAACCTGAACGTAATTTTGAAAGGGACTAAGAGGAAACGTTGGTGTTTATTGGCCCCTTAATGAGAAAAAAAATAATGAGAAAAAAGGGACTAGTTTGTTGGCAGTTGTGAGTGCCTCGCCGTTGGCGAGCATAAAAATGACTGAAACGGCGTGATGCGTCGTGCGCGGAGGGATTTCGAGCACGGACTACACCCAAGGCGCTGTCTCGATTCACATCGGCTTTTCTTCCCTGCCCCCCCCCCAAAAAAAGCAGATCTCGGCAGCACGCAGCTAAGCGCTTTTTGGAGAGGCGAGGCTCGAATCGGGTTCTTCAAACCTTCTTTAACCATCAATCCATCCAAAGAGTCTCTCTAAAGCGTCGTAACACTTTTTTTGTTTACAAATTGCAGCAAACATGTCTTGGCAAAGCTACGTGGATAACCTGATGGCCGATGGCAGCTGCCAGGATGCCGCCATTGTCGGTTATACGGACGCCAAATACGTTTGGGCATCGTCAGAAGGGGGCACTTTTAGCGGTATAACGGTGAGAGTAAAGAAACCCCAAAAAGATATTCTGTTCAGCAATGATATTATTTCGTAATAGTTCAGTGAAATGTCTAAATCTTTTGTCTGTGTGTGCCTGTGGGGCCACGTTACGGTTAGCTAGCTTGGGCTAACATGGAACAAGCGCGCGTGCGTTAGCGGGGAATAAAAGAGCCGTTAGAGCTTTTTAAAAATATGCCGTTAGTCCGCGTGACGGTTTGTTTTCCGCATTTTATATTGAAATAAAAACAGCGTATTTTCAAACGCTATAGCTGTTATAATAGTCTTCTAAACAAAAGTGTGTCCTTTTATATTTCTAATTCGGTGATAAAAGGAATACGGCAGCGTTAGCAAATCCTTAGGCCCGAGACAGCGGCACTAGATTAGCTTTTTTTCTTCCCAGAAGAAGCTGACTAGCTTCATATCCTTTTGAATGGAGGGGGGATGAGAACGGAAATGAAACCCGAATATTTCCAGAATATTCCTTAATTCATTAAGTTGTCCAATCGTCTAACCGGTTTGTCGGTTTTTTTGAGGTCTTTTTTTTTTTGTGTGAGAAGCAAATAAAATTAGCATATCGCTAGTTAGCATGTCAAGCAAGTTGTTCATTGATTTTTGTTTCTTAATTTTTTTTTCACAAGTTTAATAAGAAAGTTAATTATTGTTAAGAGAATACGTAACGCGTTATAGCGTCAGCGCTTGAATTAATAATCGACCACGCGGTGTGTACAATATAAACGAGAATTTACGTGAAGAACAAAGTTTTTTTCCTTTTTTTTAATAAACAACTTTTTAATATAAAAAATTTACACTTCGTAGCGTTTTCATTGTTAATTTTTCTTTAATCATGCTGGAGATTTAGGCGTAGGCCATGTCTGGAAGGAAGTTAGCCACTGGCGCTTGGGCATAGTCTTTCTTCCTTTGGCTCGGTCCCGAATTGCAGTATGTCTGTGCACTTCCTAGAGCTCTGACTACCATTACTCCACACGCTACCTAGCGCCCTTGGTTTGGAGTGTGTTGAAAGGGATTTGGGATTTGTCCCTTGCTTCCCCCCCTTTACAGGAACATGCCTGTGCCTTCAAAGATGGCGTCCGGTTTCCTATCTATCCAAGCATTCCAGTCACTACAAATTTAAACGCTTTTATTCAACTGGAATTAAGTCTGTTCCTGATTAACGTTTCTTTTTACGTTGACTCCTCGAGTAAACGCAAATGAATAGCTAGTAAAATAGTCTTTAACGTTCTCACATCCAGAGATTTAGATGCAAAATGAAAATGTTTACATGTTTATACAAGTGTTTTATCATTTTTGGTATGTCTTTAGGTGCTCCTTATGCCAGGAAGTAACTTTTTTTCTTTCTTTTTTGGGACAGAGTACTTGCTATTTATTAAAAAGGGGGGGGAAAAAAAACCCATACACCCTTTGCTATGTAAATCTTGGGTGTGTTCAGTGGTCACTTCCTTGGAAAACCTCCACCCCCTCACATGTTAAGAAATGATCAATATCCTTAACGGCACATCTTCCTGTGTTCCCTGTCACAGGCTGATGAAATCGATGTCATAGTTGGTAAGGACCGGGAGGCCTTCTTCACCAATGGGCTGACTCTAGGGAAAAAGAAGTGCTCTGTGATCAGAGACAGCCTGCCGCTTGATGGCGACTGGACTATGGACATCAGGACGAAGAGTCAAGGCGGCGAGCCGACGTACAACGTTTCTGTAGGCAGAGCTGGCAAAGGTAACCTAGTTTTGGGTATTTGCAAATGACCCCCCCCATTTACATATGGAAAAGAAAATGTAACTCGACCAACGAACAACCTCAGAGAGGGTTTGTACAGTTGCGCAGTACTGAAGCCCTGCTTCCGATTTGCTCGTATTAAGGTAATTAACAAGCGTTCTCTGAGGGGGTTCATTCTGGTTTTTAAAAAAAAAATTTTTATTTGAATATTCAAGCAAGAGGATTGATTACTTGATGCCTGCAATGAAGTAAATGATTGTATGCCTGTCTTTAAAAATTTTTTATTTTATTTTAATAAATGCATATGGAAGAAAGTAGTCAACTTCTGTGCACAAGCATGCTGTTTTGGTTACGAGAAATAAAGATGACCAACTGAATCAGGAGAAATTGTCGGCGTTATCCGGACTTGAGGGTTTTTTCTTTTCTTTTTTTTTTTTGGGTCCTTCTCTACAAGGTTCCATAGCAAATGTTGCCTTCAAACTTTTTCCTGATTATACAGTTTGTTTGTACTACCACTCTGTGTCTCACAGAGTAAACGAACCCTAAGCCGACGGCGGTCATTTGTTAATCCTGTCGCCGTGTTAACCAAAATTTGGCATGGGAGTAGCTGGAACAAATCAAAAGCTGCTTATAAACTGAACAAGGAGATTTTAGCATTAAAACTAAAGCATTGCAATTGAAGAGGTCAGTAAGCATTATTGTACAGATGCAACTCTATCAGCGTTGAATTAACGCAGTGTGGCTGTGTAGCAACCGCAATAGGACAAAAACTAAATGAGAAGGATTTATTGTCCGGATAACACGATCGAAATTATTTCCTCTGCGTTGTCTTGCGCTAGTGTGTATTACAGTGTACAGTCTGCCTTTGTGGTCCTCGTTCTGATAGTCAGTGTTACTAAAAAGGTATGGGTCCCAAAAAAATGGGCTAAACACTCTTCTCTTTCCACTTTCCCCAGTTTCCCTTTTTTTGTCGCCCCCCCCAACTACCTTCTTAACCACCTGAATAACCGGATGCCGCTGCTGAGCATGTACAGACTGCTTTCTTTTCTGAAACCGGTTTAAAATTGGCACGTTTTCATTGTCTAGAAGGTGTGAACACAGTGAAAGTAGTGAATGAGCGGTTTTTAACTCTTCACAGCCATCTGGTCTCGTTATCATACCTCGGCACGCCATTGCTAAGTTTGCACTTGTCTCACGGTGCAGTTTACTGTAAATGACTTGCAGTCCTCGCCCTTCCCTATACCGATTAAACGAATAAATAAGCTTGGTTTACGTAGTACCTTTTGTCAAACCCAAGGTCAAGTTACAATCCGCTGCCTTGCAGGGCACATTTTTGTTTGGTTTTGTGTTTTTCTTTCCAGTGCTATCATACTTTAGTGTTTGTAACACTGACCTACTCTATGACTTAGTAAGAAGTAGATGTTTGGGTATCTCATCAGCCATAGGTTAAGTTTTCCCCGCTACTGACCAAGTATTGCCGTATATTGTGAGCAATATCTTCAAACATCATAGGATGGGGATTTATTGTTTTGCCATATCTCCCAACTGTGATTGAGAGATTGCTTAGATCACTGGCCAGGCTGCCATAAATAGCCCGTGCTTAGTCAAAGTGGTATCCTCTTCCCAAGAACAGTCCTTATCGGTTGATTTAGGAAGCTGCACGTAGCGTAGACTAGACTCAGACAGGCTAGACTCAAATTCTAAACTCTGACCCATCCATAAAAGGAGCTATAAATGGGATTAGCAGCCCTTCACCTAATGCCAGTCCTGCTTGATGCCTTAACAGGGAGAATTGAAGTTCTCTAAAATGCCTCACGGGCGTCTTGCTATGTCTTCGTGAAATTCAGCTAATGTTAAACCGGGTAACGTCACAAACGTTAATAATTAACAGTTCCTGATGGTGGGATGAATTCAGGAATTCCCCTTCTTGCATTCCCTCTGTCCTGTGCTTTAAATAAAATCTCTATGGTGTGAGATCAGGTTTCAAACTATTCAAATACTCACAGAGGTTGATTCACTTTTCCATTTCTGGATTTGCTTGTTTGTAATCATATGCATGAGCATGCAACACTGGACTGCAGCTGCAATTTATTCTTTCATATATACATAGATTTTCCTTTTTTTCTTAACCAGCAACACTTCTCAACTCTTTTTCCCCCCCTTTGTTTCTATCTTTCTTCTCTTTCAGTCTTGGTTCTTGTAATGGGCAAGGAAGGGGTCCATGGAGGCGGATTGAATAAGAAGGCATACTCGATGGCAAAATACTTGAGGGATTCGGGGTTCTAATGTAATTAACGCTCGCTTAGTTTCAATTTTGAGGGACAGAAAGAAGAGAGGGTTTGCTGTTTAAGCTTTCTCCTTCACAGTTAAAAATGTCTTTTAATGAGAAGAATGGTGGTAAGATCTTATAATGTTCCCCGTGTTACGGGGGGAAAGACTTTTTTTTTTTTTTTTTTCTTTTTCAAATTTTTCATTTGTCATTTTTTTTTTCCTTTCTCCCCACCCCCCCCACCCCCCTTATGTACTCCCAGTATTGGTTTTAGTCATGGGAAAGGAAGGTACCCACGGAGGACAGCTCAACAAGAAAGCATTTTCCATGGCTGAGTACCTGAGGAGAGCTGGATACTGAAGCAGCCCCCTTTCCATCCATCCACACAGCAGCTCACTGTAACATCCCTTCATCCCTTTCTCCCTCCTTGGTTTTTTTTTTTTCTTTTCTCACTGTCACAGCACTACAGATACTTAGTGGCATTGTTGTCTATCCAGCCCCCTAATTTTTTTATTTTTATTTTATTATATAAACCTACACCCTTTCTGTCTCTTCTTTCTATTTAGCATACCTTTTCCCCCATTTCCCTCATCCTTATAGTGCCACAAAACAAGCATGTTCATTTTATGAAGGCTTAAAACAAAAACATAGTACTGTACATAAACCATTTAAGACGATCGGGCTTTTCAAATTTGCATCAGCGAATCGTCACTGTCCAGTTTTCCTGAGGCGCTTATCTAGTAGTCCATCGATGCCCCGCGAGTGCTTTGAGCCTTGCTGAGCTGTCAGTTTTCCCCAGCAATATATATATTTTTTTCTTTCCAGCATGGCCAGGAGGGTTTAAAAGTGCATGCATATCTCTTTTTAGCTCAATATCAAATACCTAAGTACCATACACTATCAGTGTCCTCCCAAAAAAAAAAAATATATATATATATAGTAATAATAAAATGAACCACACTACATAATTCTTGCCCTTATACTTGTAACACATTTTATTCAAAATACAACATCCAATGCTTTTACTGTTGTATCTGGATGTGGTGTTGTGAGTCCTCGATGTAATGTTGGAAATGTTTTCCTTTTGAATGTGATGGCAGATCAGCATTTACAGCGTCTAGGTTTAAAACAAAAATCGCTTCTGGACTCTTAAGGACATTCCACCGCTAATATAGCCACTTAGCAACTTATTTACCAGCTAGTGGTTTTTTTTTTTTTTTGAATTTTTTTTCTTTTTTTTTTCCTTTTCTTTTTAAAGCACTGCCCTTGCGATGTAACTCTGGTTTGGTGTCCATTCATTTATTATAGATATATATATTATTTTTCTCCAGTAGGACCAATTTTTTTTTCTTCTACATTTTGGAGGATTAACAGATTACTGAATGATTGACTGCTAGCTTCATCTGTTTGTAGAACACTAAATTAAACATTTCAAATGCACAGAATAACACTAACCTCTTGATTATTCACTAGTAATGGTATCCATGTCTTGGGGAGAGATTGCAAAGCTCTAATGGGAACTACCTGACTTATTACTTTTTTCCTTCTCAATGAATGTCTTGAAATAGATGAAATGGCAGTCTTATTGTTGACTTTAAATCCTTTACCACCCCCCCCCCCCCCCTTTTTTTTTTTTTTTTTTGTTGTTAATCCTGTCAGTTTTCAAACATCCAGTCATTTGTGCTTTATTCAACTGCGATGTATCAACTTGTCATAGCACGGTACAAATATTTCATTAAAATAGGCAAAAAAAACAAAAACAAAAAAATGAACACTGAAGTAACTGTGTACACTAAATTTTCTGGGTTATGGTGGTATTAGATAAAGAAGAAAAAGACCACTAGTCAGTTGTATTAACTTTAATCGAGAGGGGGGGAAAACAGAAGGAAAAAAAAAAAAGCAGTGTATCCTGTGCCATAATGTAGATCTTGATATGTTGCTACTGTGAGATGGATTTTAAAACCGCTGCCTTGTAAGGAGTCGATTTGAGAGTGGCACCTTCTTTGGGATATGACATTAAAAATTTCAAACTCTCCAGGGCTTGTGGAATATGTACAGATTAAAGTGAAACATGTCAACGAATCATGTTCATTTCTCTCCTTTCTTTCCTTGCACCTGGTTTTATGACTATGAAAATCCTGACCAGCTGATAGATATGGATATATCTATTCTCTATACAACCTGATTTTGCGTGGAAAATGCCATGAATTAACCACCTTGTTTACAGACAGATCAAATAAATCTATTCCAACCAGAAAAATGGTTTTTTTTTTTTTTCGTTTTTTTTTTTTTCTCTCTCCTTCCTTGCTTCCTTTCTTTGTTTGAGTGGTGTGATAGGTGCACAATTAACACTTTGATCATGGCTTCAGTGTTTTTTATTATTAAAAAAAAAAAAAAAAAATCAGGCAGCTCAATCCATAAATGTAATTCAGCAGCTTGTTCATTACTAGTGTACAGTTCATAGATGAGTTGAAACGGCACTACCGGTTTGTGCGAGAACAGTAATGTACACTGGATGCACTTAATCAGAATATTTGCTAATCAACATATTAGCATCAGCAAATGGAAAATCTATTTGCTTACATGTTATCATTTCACATGGAGTTTATTTTGGTATTAGGTGAGCAAAATGTAAAATTACACTCCTACTAAAATCTTAACTTAAATTATTTTATTTATTTTTTTAAAATGGCAAGTCAGTCTTTGTTGGATTCCCTTCAAGTTGCATTGAACAGGTTCATTCAGAGTTGAGAGACTTTTTAAAACGCGGTCAAGCTAAGTACCTTGAGATTATTTATCGAATCTGCAGCTTGTTAGAGGTTTGTGCAGTATGGTGAACTGAATGAGCTCCCAACATGGAAATGTTTGTTAGGACAA